>NW_028258327.1:13907491-14210521 GCF_053883595.1 Heterocephalus glaber | reverse complement strand
GATTTGTGAACAAATTATACATATATATTTATCTATCTCCAAATGAGACTGAAATAGATATACACTCACATATATTATTATTAACTAAGCTTTAGTCATTATAAGGCAATTACAGGAGCCACGCTTTGGTTTTAGCCATAATACTTTTCATATTGGGAGGGCATTACATTATGTTAACATAAAGTACTTGTATAATGAAAAAAATTTCAAGAAGAATTTAAAGGAGTGAGGTAACATTGTCATATTGCTATACAAAATATTCTTACTTTTCTTAATTATTAAATTGCTTAGGAGCATTATTATTACTACAAGCACCACATAAATTAAATGAATCATTAAGAGCCCAAACAGACATGCTCAAAGAAACATTCTTCAAAATGTATTGGGCTGTGTAGTTTGTGACACATCTTATGCCTAACTGTTACGATATTAAAAATTGAATAAATAAGTATACTACAAACTGAAAATTTTTATCTTTACAACACATAAACTCAATACACAGAAATCATGACTATAATGATGAAGCAGAGATTCAGCAATATGGTTATTAAAATGGCTAAAATTAGTTACGAATTTTGATGTAGCTCCAAATAGCGTAATGACCAGTGTTAGTGAACAATCCTACAAGATGACAGGAGACACAGTGCACATTGCTGTACATTTCAGCTGCTGTTCGCACTTACTTTCTCATAATACTTGATTTCATATTCGGTGATGACTCCATTGGGATGCTCTGGTTCCTGCCAGGAAAGCTCCACACTCCTCTGCAGCACTCTCTCCTTCATTACTCCGCTCACTTGCGAGGGAGCTGTTTGGACAAGATGTGTCAATAAACAATGAGGAAATTCACTGGATGCCTCAAATCAAATGTCACAACTGATCAGTCCCATGCTGTGCCAGTTTCATTAAGGTAAAAGAAAGCACCTTTTCATAGTTCACAATTCAGAAGGTAATGAATATTCAAACAGGACCTTATTACTGTTCATAAACCTTAATAGAAATTTAAATTAAAGTGCAAACAGCAGAAGATAGCATTGTTCAAGTTAGTGCAAAATGGAAATGATGGGGCTGAGAATGACAATTAAGCAAATGAATGCTAATTAAGGCTAGAAAATATGATTTTAGATTAATCTCCAGTGATAAACTAAGTCCAAATATTTATTTCATATGCAACAGCAATATACTTTTCAAAGGAAAAAAAACAACAATACTATACAAAGAAAAGTATATGAAAGACCATTTTAATCTCCAACTAAGGGACCACTCTTCAAAAAATATTTTTATGTTTCACTTGTGTATTTAAGTAAAAATTCTCAGAAAATACCAGCCAGCTTAGAAAAAATTTTCACACTTTTATTAGGTCAAGATGCAAAAAAAAAAAAAAAAAAAAAAGAAAGTTGCTCCAATTTCAATATGTGCATGAATACAGATACATATATGAGCAGACGCTGACATATGTAATTTATACCCATGTATCCTAGGTTTCAGGCTGTGTTAGAAGCAATTCAGAGCTACAATTTCGCTTTCTCTTTCTATACAGATAATAATATGCTTAGAGTTCTTTCATTCTAATTAGTGGCATATCCTCCTTTTGGTAGCTAAGGCTGTGGAATGTAGCAAACTAATTTGCTCTGTCTAATTTGCTCACTGATGATTAACTAGTTGTCTTCTCTGTCTACACAAGTAGCTGCACTGGTTTGGCTAAATTTCAGCGGGGTTATTACGTTTCATGAATCATGCTCTATCTCATTCTGTAAAATATTTTCAGGCTATTAATTTAATTTTCAGATGTCTGAAATTGTTAATAATCCTGCTGACAGAAAGGCAATTATATGGGGCCAAAGCCATTTAAGCAAGCTTCTGATGTTTATCCCTTTGGCTTTATTTAGTTTATTCTGCTTCTTAATACTTTCTTTTATCAATGTCTAGAAAAGACATTTTTTATTCCTTTCTTACTTGGCAATTCTGAAGTGAGGACATAGAAGATTCATGACTCCCATTTTCTCCAAGATTACCAATAAAGAATAACTAGGCAGATTAAGTGGGACAAGTTTCCCTCGAAGGGGATGCAGCTGAAGTATTCAATACACAGTGTTTACAGACTAACTACATTTCTGTGATGTTTTCAGTCAGGCAAATTTCTAATAAGGAATCCTACTTTGGCAACAACTTTGGAATCCTGAGTATATGCAATGAAGATGATCTTCACTCAGAACACGCTTAGCTTATGAGCTATAATGATCAAAATGTCCCTTGGTCCTTAGTCTTGGGAAACCTAAGCTCCAATCAACCATGAGGTTAGGTTTTACTTAACAAATAATCTCTAAATCTTTAACACCCTAATTTGCCTCATAAAATCATTCAGAAAAATCTATACATTAATTACTTCAAAACTAAGAAGCAAAGATGAACATACTGCAAAGAAAAAAATGATGAATTACCCAATAGAGCTGCTGTTCTCTGATCAAGATTTATAATTTACTTATGCCCTTTGAAAATAGGTTAGCAAGACATAGGTGAGGGAAATAATAGGTGTAAATTCCTAGGTCTCTTTCAAAAACACATACAGCTCAATGTGATTCTTCAGTGTAAGTCAAAATGTAAGAACTTTGCTGTCTCAAAACAGTACAGTGCAGAAGGCAAGAAACCCTGCATTCTCCAAGTTATGGAGGAGAGCTGGGGTATAAACCTACCTCATTTTGTTTCTGGTACACAAAACATGGTCTGAGTTTAAAACAAGATTTGAGTTTTACAAGTTTCACACTAAAATTCATGATTTCATCCTGGAACATAACTTACCAATGAGATTATGATAAGTGGGGATTTAAGGGAAATAACAGTGCCTAAAAATACATGCAAGATACATAATATTTTGAAATTCATAACACAACACAAATAGTACATTGTGCTGCAACATATTTTCCCTCTTTTGCAATAAGGAGCCCTATTAGTAAGTGGTCATACTCTTGATATTTTTGCATATTTATTTTACTTCAAGTCCTTGCTGATACTTATTTTATGAAGTCACAAATTTTTAGAACATCAATGACGGAAGTATTAGTACATAGTCCTTCTATAAATATAAGATTTTGGTACAGGAAAACTGGTTATATTTTCCTTGGATTTTCAGTATCTGAAGCATAAAGTATAGTAAACTCACAAAATATAGTGCTAACAAATGAGAGAAGCTCCAACTTCATCAGATTCTAACAAGGTCATTATTTGTAGATAAAGTTATGTGGTGAAGTAGAATTGAACTGACAAAAACACAAAAATTTCTACGGTTACTATGTCATATTTGATCTATTAATCACACCCTAAGGATTTCTCTAAGATTCCCCTCACTCTTACATTGAAAGAAATAATTGCAATTGGAATTGATGCAAAGCTAATAAATAGTAATCAATAATAAATAAGTTATTTGAACTGGAAAACAATTTTTACATATAAAGGAACTGCTTAACATGAATTTTAATGGGTTCTTAACAAATGATGAATAGATTCATTTCTTATCTAACTTTCTGGAATAATCCTCATGTAACAGTTAATTTGAAATGGAGAAATAGAACTATCTTGACCTTTAAATTTCTTCAAGGCTAGATGGGGTGATGCACATCTGTAATCCTAGCACTTGGGAGGCTGAGGCAGGAGGCTAACCCAGAGTTTGAGGACAGCCTAAGCTACATAGTGAGGTCAGGGGCAGCCTGGATTATATAGTAAGACCCTGTCTGAAAAAAAAACCTCAACAATATAACATCAAAGCTGACAAACTCAATGAAACAGGAATCAAAACTTGAATGTAAGGCAGTTAAGTAAATCTGTAGGTTTCCTGGGTTTGCTAGGATACGTTTTCAATTGGAAAATAATCAGTTATAAGAGGTGAGTTTACATATAGACTAAAACCAGCAAGCATTGAGTTCAATGTACTCATACATGATCTTTAATCATAATTAATTTCTAATTAAAAGCCAATAAAAATATATTTAAATTACAGTATAGAATATCTTCCTAAAGGATCCATTTTCCCCTCCTAAAATGTTAAGCTTAACTATAGGGAGGGGAAATTTTCTAGTGTGCAGTGGAGAAAGAGGCAATTTTACAGCACACTGTAAGAAGCAGAATGGCCCCACAAAGATATCCATACCCTGGTCTCTGAAACAGATGAATGTGTAAATTACATGGTAAAGAGGAAATTGCAGATGCAAGTAAAGTTATGGATCTTAAACTAAAGAAGTGATCCTGGAATCTTTTTCCAAGTAGATCTAATCTAACCACAGGAACTCTTTAACCGCAAATAATTTCTTAATATAGAGTTGGAGACGCAGTAGAAAAAGTCAGAAGAATTTGAATCATGAAAGAGAATCAGTCCACCAGTTCTGGTTGGGCTCAACAGAAACACTAGAAGATATGATGGCAGTTTTTAGGATCAAAAACTGGCGCTGGCTGACAAGCAGGAAAACGGAGACCTCTGTCCTACAAACACAAAGAAACTCAAATTTGTAAACATCAATGTTTTCTGAAGTGCATTTTTGCCAGGAACTACCAATAAACAAACAAACAAACAAACAAACATTTCCATGCCAACTGGATTTCAGCCTCATGTGGCAGTCAGTGTAGGATCTAGCTGAGTCTTATTGTGCCTAGACTTTTGACTCACAGAACTGTGAGATAACAGATAAATGTTGTTTTAAGTTGCTAAATTTTGGGGGTAATTTTTAAGGCAGTTATATAAAATTAATATATATAGTAAAGGGTAAAAGTAGAACCACTGAGACTTTTATTAATTATATAAGAAAAGTTTCAGGATTGGTTATTATAATAACACGATCCATCAAATTTTATGGTGAAATATCATGTATACAAAGAAATTTGATTTTGCCAAACTCAGTATTTAGTAAAACAAAAAAGTACAATCTTGTACAGGAAAAAAATTGCATGATACATGGAGAAAAACATATTTTTGTGTAACAGAATTTTAACGAAGCTAATGAATTTGATTTGAAATTTTAAAAAGCAATTTACTTATATCAATTTATTTATTTCCCTGCACTTAGATGTTCTAACTAAATTTCAACAAAGAACGAAGTGAAAAAATATATCTGTATTTCTAACAATACAATGATGTGGGGGTGCTTACATCACTTGCACCAAGCATGAGATGACTTTTTATCACACATATCAAATTGCTAAATCTTTGACATTTGTTAATTTTTCATTAGAGAAATACAAATGGCAAAAATGAAGACTTTAGAATAGTATCAAATATGGGCTGGGGATTTAGCTCAGTGGTTATGCCACCTGCCTTGTAAGCACAAAGTCCCAAGTTTGATCCCCGGTAACAAACAAACAACAAAAAAAGAAGAGTATCAGATAAAAACCTCAATAATAGAAAAATAGCCATTTACTGAACACTTGTTACTCTACATTATCAGTATGGTATTCATGTTTAGCAATCTTTGGAAATAAAAAATATGCATTATTACAAGTTTGGTATTTTGTAACACATGACTTTTAGCTTTCTTACTCTTTCCTACAGGTGTTTCATTTTGCAATAGAGGACTAACAAATAAAAAATTCATTTAATTTATTTCAATAACAAATCACCAGGTCATAAGTACATGGTCTAGTATAGTATCACATAACATAGCAATTCCATTTCTAGGATATGTAAATATGTGTACAAAAATTTTACTAAACTTTAATTTCCCAGTAAGAAAAAAAGAGTCAGTAATATATTATAAATAATGAATATGAGCTGCACACAGAGCCACACGGGCAGAGCCATGTGGGAAAAGGGCCCTGGGCTGACTGAGCCCAGCTCTGTCCTGCAGGCCACGCCCACTTCCAACCAGGAGCAGGTGAAGACCCTCAGGCACACCTACCAGCCACCCTGGCGCCTGAAACAACAGAGCCAGCCCCTTCCCCGCTGGCCTCTTGGGTTTGCAGCTACCTGGTTCCACACTATAGAGGCACAGGGGGGTATAAAGGCCATTGTCCTGAGCTGCAGAAGTGAACAACAGAGAGAGGGCCTCTCTCAGGCTCCCTGATGAAAACTGAAGCCCACTGGAAAAGTGAAGAGAATCTCTGCAATAAAAGCACACCAGACCACTGTACTTGGTAAGTTGGAGGGATCATCACCTCCCATTGGAACCTGGACTATCTTCAGGAGAAAGGCAGCTGGTACTTGCAAGAGAAACTTGCACAGTTCAACCCTGCAGGAGGACAGGGAACTCAACTTGGGACTTGCAGCCAGAAATCTGCCTGAATCTCATGAGTCTGTGACTGGCTTACTGAGACTCATTGACTTATAACTGCACACTGCTGCCTACATTGTTTATTGTGACAGCAGAAACATACCCTTCACTTTTATCTTTTATTTGTTGTTTTCAAAATTACTACTATTTTTTTGTTCTTATTTTAAATTTTCTTTTTTTTTTTTGGTAGCGGGGATCGAACTCGGGAACTTCAGCTTGCGAGGCAGGCGCCGGAACCACTGAGCTAAATCCCTGGCCCAATTGTAAATTTTCTTAATTTCTTCTTTTTCTGCTCTTCTAAAATTTGTATTTTTTCTCTTCTCTTTTCTTTCTCTCTCTCCCTCACTCCCATGCTGTCCCACATTGTTCTTCATCACCCTTTGTGTTCCTGTTCTGGCCCTAATTCATCTTTCGTCTTTATTTTTCTTTTCTTCTCTTTCCTTCTCTCACCTGTGTCCTCAGGCCTCACTGCTAACATTCCCCTATCCTTCTACCTACCTATCCCTCCCTCCCCAAATCCTTCTAACTCCTCATTCCAAAGGGTAAAGTCGCTATATTGAAGAGTTTATTCGCTATAAACATATGTTGGGTTGGTGCTTGATTTTGATTTAATTCACACAGTTAAAGGTGATAAATTAATAACTACCACAAATTGTCATTTTCTAAGAGGTACTTGATGATATTGTGTTGCTGATTGTATCACTTGGACTTAGGTGTTGTGATTGATCTAATCAGTTGTCCTTCCTGGTATAATGAAAATGAGATAGCCTCAGAGCCATTAAGAGACTCAAAACCTAAAGACCAGCTATATCTGGAAGACACCTCTGAGAAGCAATCATTCCATAAGGGTTCTAAATACACCAACAAAGATACTTATAATAAGCAACTTCAAAGTATCAACCCAGGAACTCAACCAAGGACAGTACCAAAAACAAAACGGAGAAGACATTTAAGTAAGGCACAAACTCAGACTACCACCCCACAAAGGCAAATTCTGGGGGAAACAGGGTGGAAAAGTCTGAAAATCAACCAGCTGGACAACCGGAACTGATAGCACAGGAAGTAACAAAACAGATACATGAGGCTCTAGAAAAATTCAAAACAGAAATTATCTCCCAGATAACTACAGAGATGGTGAGCAGAGTGAAAGCCATGATTAGAGACTCTAGAACAGAAACAGATTAAAAAAACAGATGGCCTCAGAAAAATGCTGGAAGCCATGAATGCCCAGCATAAAGAAATGGAAACCACGATCGCCCAACATAAGAAAGAAATGGAATCCATTAAAAAGATTCAAAGAGATATTCAGGAGATTAAAAACTCCATTGAAAGCATGCAGAGCAGATTAAGGGAATCTTAAAATAGAATATCAAATACAGAAGACAGGGTTGCAGTTAAGGACCATGAAAACAGAGATTTCTTAAAAACACTAAGGGACCACAAGAAATCAACCCAGCAGCTGCTAGATGATGCAAAGAAGAATAACATAAGACTGATGGGAGTCCATGAAAAAAGCAGGAGAAAGTACAATTGACATTAAAAAACAAAACAAAAAAACTGTTCACAGAAGTAATAGGAGAAAACTTCCCAGACAGAGTTAGAGAATTGGACATACAGATAAGTGAGGTATATAGAACTCCAACTAGCCATAATCAAAAAATATCTACACCTAGACATATAATAGTCAAGATCCCAGAAACCCAACAGAAGGACAAAATCCTACAGGCAGTTAGAGAAAAGAAACAAATTATCTACAAAGGAAAGCCTATCAGAATCATGGCAGACTTCTCAACACAAGCCTTCAAATCCAGGAGAGCATGGAGTGAAGTATTTCAAGCCCTAAAAGAAAATAACTTCCAACCTAGACTACTGTATCCTGCAAAATTATCTTTCAAAATGGATGGGGAAATTAGATACTTCCAGGACAAAGAACACCCAAGAAATTTCATGAATACCAAACCAGCACTCCAAACAATTCTAATCAATATTGTAGAAAAAGACAATGAGGGTCACAACACTATGAGGCCCAATTGAGGGAAGCCACCAGGTAAGGTAAGACACTAAAGGGAGAGGGGGAAAAATAAGAAATAAAAGAGTCAACAACAGTAAAACATCATGACAAGGATGAGTCAATATTTACCAATTATAACTACCAATGTCAATGGCCTCAATTCACCAATCAAAAGAAATATACTGACAGAATGGATTAAGAAACAAAACCCAGCAATATGCTGTAGACAAGAAACATACCTAACTCAAAAGGAAATTCACAGACTGAAAGTAAAAGGATGGAAACCAGTTCTCCATGTGACAGGAACTTAGAAAAAAGCAGGCATAGCAATCTTATTTGCAGACAAAGTAGATTTCAAACCAAAACTAATTAAGAGAGACAAAGATGGTCAGCACATCTTTGTGAAGGGAACAATCCAAGGGAAGAGATGACAATCCTAAATATATATGCACCAAATATGAATGCCCTCAACTATACAAAACAAATATTAATGGACATGAAAAACCAAATAAGCAGTAATACAAATGTAGTGGGGGACCTCAATACCCCACTATCTCAAACAGACCAATCATCTAGACAAAAAATTAACAACGAAATTCTAGAACTGAACCAAGCTATTGAACAAATGGACTTAATAGATGTTTACAGAGTATTCCACCATAAAAAATCAGAATACACATTCTTTTTGGCTGCACATGGGTCATTCTCCAAAATAGACCACATGCTAGCTCATAGGACATGTCTAAGTAAATGTAAAAGAATTGAAGTTACCCCCTGTATATTATCAGACCATAGTGCAATAAAATTGGAGATCAATAATATAAAAAACGCAAAACTCCCACAAACACATGGAAATTGAATACCCCCGCCCCGAACAACCAATGGGTCACAGAGGAAATTAAAGAAGAAATTAGACAGTTTCTATTATAAGTAAATGATAATGCCAGTACAACATATAGGAATCTATGGGACACAATGAAAGCAGTTCTACATGGGAAATTCATAGCAGTGAATGCCCATATTAGGAAAACAGAGAGAATTCATAAAAAACCTAATGCAGAACCTTAAGCTCCTAGAAAAAGAAGAGCATAACAAACCCAAAGCTCATACAAGAGAGAAAATTATAAGGATCAGAGCAGAAATCAATGCAATGGAGACTAAGAGAATGATACAGAAAATTAATGAATCAAAGAGTTGGTTTTTCGAAAGGATAAATAAAATCGATAAACCTTTAGCCAATCTTCTCATAAAAAGAAAAGAAAAGGCTCAAATCCATGCAATTAGGAAAGCAAAAGGTTCAGTCACAAAAGATCCAGCAGAAATCCAGAGGATCATCAATACTACTTCATGAACCGGTACTCTAGTAAAATGGAAAACACAGAAGAAATTGACAGATTCCTAGATACATACGAATTGCCGAAGTTAAATTAAGAAGATATAGAAATTCTAATCACCTCAATTACAATGAGTGAAATTGAAAATATAATAAAAAAATTTGCCAACAAAGAAAAGCCCAGGTCCTGATGGCTTCATTGCTGAATTCTACAAGACATTTAAAGAAGAACTATCGCCATTACTCTTCAAACTCATCAATGAAATTGAAAGGGAAGCAATACTTCCAAATTCATTCCTGGAAGCAAGTGTTACTTTGACTCCAAAACCAGGGAAAGACCCAATCCAAAAAAGAGAACTATAGGCCAATCGCTCTAATGAACATAGATGCAAAAATCCTCAACAAGATACTGGCAAACAGAATACAGAGAGTCATCAAGAAGATCACACACTCTGACTAATTCAGATTTATCACAGGGATGCAAGGATAGTTCAACATACTTAAATCAATAAATGTAATACACTATATTAACAGAGTCAAGGACAAAAACCATATGATCATCTCAATAGATGCAGAAAAGGCATTTGAAAAAATCCAACACCAATTCACGATAAAAACCCTACAGAAAACTGGAATAGAAGGTCTTTACCTCAACCTGCTTAAGGCTGTATATGAAAAACCAACAGGCAACATCATACTAAATGGTCAAAAACTGAAAACTTTCATGCTGAAATCAGGAACAAGACAAGGATGCTCACTATCATCACTCCTGTTCAATATAGGTCTGGAAACATTAGACACAGCAATTAGAAAAGAGAAAGAAATAAAAGTAATAATGATAGGAAAGGAAGAAGCTAAATTGTCATTATTTGCTGATGATATGATACTTTACATACAAGACCCAAAAAACCCAGCCAAAAGATTTCTAGACTTAATTGACAGATTCAGTAGAGTAGCTGGATATAAGGTTAACACTCAAAAAACAATAGCCTTCTTATACACAAATAGCAGACTCATTGTGAGAGAAATTAGGGAAACGATTCCTTTTACAATAGCATTCAAAAAAATGAAATATCTAGGAATCAATCTAACAAAGGAAGCAAAAGACCTCTACACTGAAATCAGCACTTGAAAAAAGGAGATTGAGGAGGATATAAGAAAGTGGAAAGACATCCCTTGTTCCTGGGTAGGAAGAACCAATATAGTGAAAATGGCCATACTTCCAAAACTACTATATAAATTTAATGCAATGCCAATTGAAATTCCAACAATATACTTCACAGGACTAGAGAAAACAATCTAAAAATTTGTTTGGAACCAGAAGAGACCCAGAAGAGCAAAAGCAATTCTAGGCAACAGAGACATGGCTGGGGTTATCACAATCCCCAACTTGAAGCTATACTACAAAGCTACTGTGATAAAAACAGCATGGTACTGGCAAAGAAACAGACCTGAGGATCAGTGGAATAGATTAGAAGATGCAGAAATAACTCCAGACATACTCACCCATCTCATCTTTGACAAAGGAGTCAACCCTCCTCACTGGAGGAAAGACAGCCTATTCAATAAATGGTGTTGGAAAAACTGGATTTCAACCTGCCAAAGATTAAAACTAGACCCATATCTATCACCATGCACTAAACAAAGATTGAAGTGGATTAAAGATCTAAATATTAAGATAGAAACACTAAACTTGCTGGAAGATAAGTTAGGTAGAACTGTTGAAGACATTGGCATAGGAAAAGACTTCATGAACAAAACCTCATTAGCACGGGAACTAGCACAAAAAATCAACAACTGGGATCTTATCTTATTAAAAAGATTCTGCACTGCAAGAGAAACCACCAACAGAGCTAAGAGACCACCTACAATGTGGGAAAAATTTTTTAGCAGCTGTGCCTTAGACAAAGGACTGCTATCTAGAATATATAAAGAACTGAAAAAAATCAGACCCCTCAAATTCTAAAACCCAGTTCAAAAATGGGCATCTGAAATGAACAGACATTTCTCAAAGAATTAAAAGCAGCCAATAAATATATGAAAAAAAGCTCACCATCACTGGTCATTTGAGAAATGCCGATGAAAACAACACTGAGATTCCACCTCACCCCAGAAAGAATGGTTGCTATCAAGAAATCAACCAATAATAAATGATGGCCCTTCTCCATTGTTGGTGGGAGTCCAGACTGGTGCAACCACTGTGGAAATCAGTATGGGGATAACTCAAAAAACCAGGGCTAGAGGTCCCATTTGACCCAGCTATTCCCCTGCTGGGGATCTTCCTAAAAGAATTAAAAGAATCATACCACAGTTATATATGTGCACCCATGTTTATAGCAGCATAGTTTGTAATAGCTAAAGCTTGGAAACAGCCTAAGAGCCCATCAAGTGGAAATTGGATAAAGAAGATGTGTTTTTTTTTTATAAAATGGAGTACTACTCAGCCATAAAGAACGAGAAACTAGAGACATGTATAGCTAAATGAATGCATATTGAGACCATACTCATAAGCGAAATAAATAGGACAAACGTGTAAATACTGAATATTTTTTCTAGTGTGAGAAACTGAAAGTGTAAATAAGAATTAAAATGATTAAAATGAATAATTGATAATTTGAAATAGGAAGAAAAGGTCCAATGGGGTAGGGGTGGTGGGAGGGGACGTGAAAAGGAAAGGAGGGAAAGGAAATATTATGAGAAAGAAAAAAAATGGAAACAAAGTCTATGTAAATAGGGAAGGGTTGATGGAGTGAAGGACGCACAGTTAATGGGGGAAAAAATAAGAACCAAGATACATCATGTATAGGTTCAAGCACCCAATGATAAATGTAAATGTATTGTTTACCTAAAATGTACCAATAAAAGAATTTAAGGAAAAAAAAATGAATATAAAAATTTAACTAACCAAGTACAAGACTAAAACCATTTGAATTTGCAGTGATTATGAAGAATTCATTTGGAATAGTTGTCTGTTGAATCATCTGGCTAGAAAGAAACCTAATGCAGCTAAAATATACATAAAATTTCATTTTATAATAAGTATTTAAAATAACCAGTGGGAGATAAATGATTTTTTGTAAAATTAAATTATATTTACACTGTTACCTACTTAACATACTAATTAGGGTAATAATGTTTAATTCAAAATGTAATATACATAACATGAAATATGAAATTGAATGAGTTTCTGAAAAAATTCAAAGAATAATGAGTGAAATGACAATCTGAATAGGAGCTAAAGATAAGATCCGAATTTATATGAAAAAATGAATATAATGTTAAACTACTGCAGAAGAAAATTAAAAGCATCCTGGATAGGGACCCTTGCCAAGTATTTATAGACAAGTTGGGTCAATATATTTTCAGTAGGGCAATAAAACGCATTAGAGGAATGATAAAAGTCATTGTTCCACTAGTTCATCAGCTAAGAACAGTTAAGTTTGTTGAGGCAATGATTATAAAAACAATTGGACAATACAACTTTTTGGTTTTTTTCTGTTACCACTAGATAATTAGTAACAAAATGTTTGCAGATTTAATTAATTAGTATGTGTTAGCACTTCCCAGCACAATCTTTAAGTAAAATGTTTTAAGAGCCAGAAGTAAGGGTTGTGAAGAAAGCTATTGTTGGTGGTGAACAATTTATCTGTAAGTCTTGATACATTTTCATTTGGATAAAATTCCTCTAAATGTCAAAACAAAGAAAAGTTTGAGCACAGTTGATATAAATCAGGCAAGTTCCCAGAAGTAGATGTCTTAGTCACAGAAGCCCTGTGCACTCAGGAATAACTGAAGGATGATCTACTGTGCAAATGCAGAGACAATGAGGAGCCCTTGGTATCGAGTTGTGCATGTTACCTGTCTTTTAAGTCAACAGTTAATACTACATTTTACTATTATAGTTTTATTAAATCAATATTTGTTTAGTATTTACTATATGCAAGGCACTGTTAATTTTTAACTCTTAAGTGTTTTCAAAATCCTTAATCTATATAATATAAACATATAACTATACATAAAATCTGTGTCTATCTTCCACATGACAACTTATACACATTCTTTACATATTCCTATTAAAGAAACTGAGCCTTGTAGTAATTAAGTAGCATCCTTTTAGAAAGTGGCAAATTTTGAATTCAATGCATATTTTAGGTCCTAATTCTGGCTTTTTTCCAACTATACTTCAATAATTCTACTTTTTGAGAGCAAACACAAGAAAGTGGATAGCTGATCATTCATTCATATAATATTTACCAAGAATACATGTTGTTTTAAAATGTTAGGTTTGGGGATATAATGATGACGAGACCCTTAGGGATCTGCTGAATAGGCAGTAGTCCTAGAATCTGCTGATACTAGTAAAAGATGAACTGAGCAGAGATCTTATTATATCTCTTTTTTAAAAGTGGCAAATGATCTATATGCAACAAAACTAAAAAGTGAAAAAATTAAAAGTGAAAACTCTCCCAAGCTGGTCCCTAGGTTATAAAGATAGCTTTCCCTAAAGCAAGCACACTTAGCTATTTGACATTGTTCTACAGTCTAGTTAAATGCAAATGTATGCATTTTTATACTTGTGGTATTATTTTAACAGCATATTTAAGAAGTTTGCATTTTCATTTACGCTGTATTTTATAACTTGTGTCATTTAACACATACAAATCTGCATTTCTCTCTTTTCAGCTGTGTTGTAATCCGCATATGGATGTGCCATATTTATTTGATGCAATGCTTACAAGCATGCTTATAAATAAGCATGGTCCAGTCCTTTCTACTTCTTTCATCATAATTTAAAAAATTATGATGCAGTAAAGCTTCTGATAAGGCTGGGGATTTAGATCAGTGGTACTGCTGCCTGTCTCGCAAACCCAAGGACCCGAGTTCAATCCCTGGTACCAAAAAAAAAAAAAAAAAAAAAGAAACAAAGAAAGTTTCTGATAAACTGATGATCTACTGTAAATCTTCTAAGGAGAATAAAATATTACAGAGTAGTTCAGTGCCTGCAGGTGATACAAAGTGAGTAAGTTTATGCAATCAGAGTAGACAAAATGTGCTCATTATTAAAACTCATTCAAAGTAGCAGGTTTATAAAAGAAAATGAAGACTAAATACAGTGATTATTATTTCCAATTTTTTGCTATGGAATATTTTGCTAGAATAGAGCAATGCCAGACAAAGTGCAGACTGGCTACTGAAAGTACAGCTGCAAGTCATTGGTATGTGAGGAGATGAGAATTTGTGTCAGATGTACATCAATTATGTCAGTAAGCATTTTTTGTGTGTTGCTCAGCTAATACTGTTTTTAGCAACATTTCTTGATGAAAGAAGTTTTTATTTTTCTTTGCAACTTTCTTAATGATTTACTTTTTAAGGCAAGCTATTTGTATGTCATATATTGGCATTTTTAGCAACAGTGTCTTTTAAAAGTACTCTATTGTTACTCTTGAGTACCTTTCACACTTGCATTTGAATGCCTAGAAGTTCAGAACACATTTTTATTGATTTTTGATGAGAGTTCCATTCATTTATAACTTTAACATAGAACATTTTCAAGATTAATTACACTAAAATAGAGTCATATGGACTGCAAAGATGATGAAGTCTTAGTTCCTACTGTCTGGGACAATTTAATTCAGAAAACCAGTTAGGATATAAATGTACAAAAACAATTTGGATGTGAAACTAAATATTGTAGCACAGGTAAAATATAAACCAAGTGCCAGCAAATTCTTGGGAGAAACTGAAAAGCAAAGTACACAATTTCCCTGTTGTTAAAAAAAGTGTAGGGCCGGGGATTTAGCTCAGTGGTTCCAGTGCCTGCCTCGCAAGCACAAGGTCCAGAGTTCAATCCCCAGTACCAAAAAAACAAAACAAAACCAAAAAACAAAAATAATTGTAATTCAGTGTTTGACTAGTATAACCATGTCTTTAAACCATACATTAGAAATGTTGCCATTATACCTATAATCGCAAAGAGGTAACTTTATATCAATTTGATAATAACAGACTGACCGATCCAGGTTGGCTCAATGATTTTTTCACTAGTGGCCTCCAACTACAAGAAACAGCTCCTTGAATCATTTTTCCTCTACGTCAGGTGACATAACTTCTTTTTTTGTGGTGGTGGTGGGAGGATGCTACATAGTGTGACATTAAATTATCTTACACCTGTTTCCTCAGCTATTCTGATGTTCTTAGAATGTAGCAGTAGTACAGGAGTGAAAAGTACGTGTCCAAGAGCTAGCCTACCAGCTTTGCACCTGGGATCCACTGCTTATTTCTGCTGTGATATTGAGCCAGGAACCCAACTTTCCTGTGTCCAGTATCTTCAGCTTTAAAATAGAGATAACCAGACTGCACACTTCATAAACACGATTATTTATAGACATTTAATGTATAAATACATGTTAAATATTCAAATCTGTCCCTGGCACATGATAATAATTCCCCCCAAATTATATATTACTATCTCATATTTATCTTGCCTGCAGTAAAATTATAATTTCTGCAACCTTTTCCAGAATAGTCTGATCAGATGATTCAGGAATCAGTATTCTGCAAATCCCTCAAATAAATGCGATCCACTAAGTTTGAGAGCAATTTCATTGAAAATTGGCAGGAAAATAAGTTGTCGTTTGCGGGGTGGGGAATGTGTCCAACACCTTTCATAACACATACTGATAATGTTAGATATTTATATTTGATATTGAGAGTTTTTCTTCAATAGTCATGTTAGTAAATAAACATTTTATATAATTGACTTTATTTTACATGTACCAACTTGACTGAAAAGAAAACAACAAGGTTAAGTCATTTAGAAAGGACATATAATTGTGAAAACGGAAATAAAACTGCTGAAATGAGAAGAGCACCAATAAGACACACCTTTTCCAAAATGGTATAAAATATATGGAGTGGTAAGAAAAATATAAATGAAGCAACTTCTTTTTTCAATGTTAAGGAAACAAAAATTCGGAGTAATTTTTAAAGCCACTTTTATATTTGGTCTCCTGGGTAATCGGGCTCCATGTCTAATTCTCCATGAACTCACTGCCAAAACCCACCTTACTTATAAGGTCAACTACATGAGGTCAACTATGGCCTTGCTTCAATGTTTGAATATTTGTAGAAATCATATATCAGGAAGTATGGGGCAACTATGGCCCATAGCCATGTTCCTTTTGAACAATGAAAATGAACCCCTGAATAAAATAAGGTATATGTGGACACACACATATTAATGTCCTCTCTTCTGGGACATGTGAATAATATTTTCAGATTTGCATATATTTGCTTTAAAGAGTATTTTACTTCTAAAGAGAGAATTATACTGTATTCCAATCACAAAAACTTTGTAATGCTAGTCAACAACTTTTGAGATGGTAATTTAGCCCAAATGCTTATGTATAAATATATTTATAATTTTATAGCTGAGTTCTATACAAGATAAAGTTCTATATTTACATAGACTATTTCATATTAGATACTATGTTGCTGTATTTTCTTATAGAATTTATATTACAGTAATTTTCATTTAGATGTTAATCTATATTCACTGTATATCATAAGCATGAATGATTTTTAAGTAACTGTCCTGTACATTACACTATTGGAGGAATTCGCAGATTTAGTTTACATTTCAGTAACAGAAAATTAGTATTTAGGCAACCAGTAAGTTGTTTATTAATCACAGGAATGGGATTAATATTAATAAAAGAGAAGTCAGGTTTGTATTAAAGTATTGTGATAACCACACGCATTTTGAATAAATCATATTTTTCTATTGGAATAAAATTTGCACTATTAAATACCAACTATGTGCTTATGCCTATACTGCAATTTATAACTTCCCAAATATTTTTCCATTACACAGCACCATTCATTATCATAAAAGCAATGCAGTGGAACACAATTTTTTTTTCTTTGGAACACAATTAAAAAAAAAATGAATGATGAAATAACAATTGAGTTTAACTCATCTAGTAATCAATATAGTTTAATTAGATATTTATTGCTCATGGGTGATTATGCACATATGGATGTATAGAAGGTATACAGTATGTTGCCGGGGATTTAGCTCAGTGGTTCCGGCGCCTGCCTCGAAAGCGCAAGATCCCGAGTTCGATCTCCAGTACCAAAAAAAAAAAAAACAAAAGAAAGAAAGTATATAATATACACCAACAAATTACTATTAATACATTTAAAGTTTTTGAAAGTGATTCTATTATATAATATATAACTGAGAATGTATCCATTTATAAAGTAATATACTATTGTTTAATTTGCTATAATATTTAAGAACCTACAAAACTATTTAATAGCTCCATGCTTCACTATGCATAATTTTCATGCCAAAGTTCTTGATATATAATGACCAAAATTCCATTATATTGTCTATCATAAATCTCATACTTTTTCTACTTCATTGTTGATTTCATGTTATTTCTATCCTTAGTTTTCTCTACTCTGATATGAATTTGCCTTTGACTATTTTTTGCTGGGCCTAAATAACAGATATGTATCCAAAACAATCTATTTTCTTAAATATTATCTAACAATATATATTTTTTCAGAAACTGTTCCCTATTAGTCATTTTGTTCATTTTCTTTTATTTCAAAGTCATTTGATGCCTCTCAGAATTTGATTTCATTAAATAGCCTAATAATAAATAATTTGAGCTTTTCAATGGGGACATGGAAAAAGGAAGGAAACAATGAAGAACAAGGGGAAGAGGAGAAGAAAACGATGGAAACCCAAAGAACATCCATTAATTAATATTACTTCAACTAAAATATACAATTCAAAAGTTACCACTTCAGTTTCTCCAGGTTATCTCAATACACTTCTTCTCAAAAGTGTATAAACTTAATACATCCATATTGCATAAAAGTAAATTCTCAACATCAGTCAAGATTTATTACTTTTACTGCAAGAGTATGCTGCAAACTAAATGTTTATTTCTTTTCCTTTCTTTTAAAAAAAATTTTGTGACAGGGTCTTACTATATAGTTTAGGCTAGCCTTGATCTCACTATTCAGCCCAGAGTGGCCTCAAACTTGAAGCAATCCTTCTGCCTCCACCTCCTAAGTGCTGAGATTACAGGTTTGTGCCACCATGACCAGCTATTAAATGTTTAGTTTCATACACTTGGCTAAATATAGTTCACCTACCTTTGCAGCTTGTATCTTAAAGTTGTTATGTCACAAATTATAAGCTACAGAGAAGAAAGCATAAATGACAATTACATTATAGCCCCTACACCTGTGTGACATAAATGCACAATGTGGCATTAGTTTGATATATATCTTAATGCTAAGAGAAAATTAATGCAAGCTCCTTAATGAGTCCAGCTGATTTCCAGGGATTACTCTTTCACACTGAGAAATCTTGGTTAAAAATGAATAGTTATATGTAGAGAGTCACAATTTGTGAGTAAGTTTTGAGCCAAAAGTTAACTTGGAATTTGGTTGCTTCCAATGTAGACTTCATTTATCAAAGAAACAAAATCATACATAGATTGGCCTGCCAATCTACAAACTTCTACTTGTCTCAGAATGTTGTTAAAATAATTTACCTTTGGACAGAAAATTGTTTTAAATACCAAGTATGCAAAATAGAAAAACTAATACAATGTGTCTGTTATTACTATTGAATGCAGGAGTTTCAGTTCAAGAGTTGATTTCCTTGAACCCTCCCTCTCATTTTGGTGTCTCTTGGCCAAAGACAAAAACTGATAAAGTTTGCTTACCATCTGTTCCTGCCTGTTTGTACCACGGCGCGAACACAATACTAAACACCCACAATGTGGAAAAAGATTTAATTTGGCCCCAGTCCCAGAGGATTTACTTCATGGTCAGCTGGCTCCAAGGCAGAAACATCATAAAGGAAGGGCACCATGGCACAGTAAAGATGCTTAGCTCATGGCAGCTGGGCAACAGTGTAGGGGAACAGTGGGAGGCAAGAAGGCGAGAGGGATCAGACCTAGACCCTGGAGGCCTGGCCTCCACGACGGACTGACTCATCAAGCCCCTGGTGGACCTCAAAACAAATCAAGCTGACTGCAACATCTTCTCTAGCCATAAATGGAATTTCCACTCTATCCCTAAATAGTCTCTAGACACCAAGAAATAATTAGTTCAGTAACGAACTAGGATATAAATACAAGGAAGATAATATTCTGTTTCACCTTTTATCAAATAAAGCAGAAAATGATAGTTCACAGATTTAATCTAGCCAAGCACTTCTTTTTGTAAATAAAGTTTAATCAGAACACAATTGAGTTCTTTTTACATATTGTCTATGCTGCTGTTGAGCTAAGGAGTAAAGGCAGGGTATTGTAACACAGGCAATAAGATCTATCAAGTGGGAAATATTTATTACATGGCCCTTTTAAGAAAAGGTTTTCTTTTTCTGAGTGAAAGTCTGGTTGCAAGTAAGAAAAAACCTAAATAAACAGTAGTTTCAGGCTGCTTTCTCATGAAAAATAAGTATTCTACAAATAGGTAGTTGCTATGGTGTTCACGGATATAGAGATGTTTCTATGGCCATTTGTTCATTGTTGTAGTAGCATGACTGCTACTGCTGCTGCTGTTAAAGGTTTCATATCCATGATGCAGGGATGGAGAAGGAAAAGGGCATGTGAAATGCTGGGGACCTAAATTAGGATAGCCAGTGTGTTCAGCAAACTGGCGACTTTCTAGTTATCGGATTCCATAGGCTGGGAAATAGATTTAAGATTAAGCTGAGTGTACTGCTGCCCTTCAAGAAAAGACAAAGAAAGAATGAAAGAAAAAAAAAAAGACAATATTAGGAGGGAAAGTAGAGGCATATGCCACCAAAACCTTTTCAGTAAGAGGGAAGAGATAGATTATGCACTGAACCTGATCCCTACCTCAAGCATCAATTCCAGTTTTGAATATAGAATAGAGAGGACCAAGGGACTTGCATCATATTCCTTAAACAAACACTGCATCATGGAAGAAAAGTTTTGTAAAGTGGGACTCAGAAGGATTTTATGACATGATTTAGCTTTTATCTTTCAAATTTAAAAGCAATTTGAAAAAAAATTATTTTTCTAGTTTGGCTACACCTGGTAAAATTTTTCAGGTAAAATTTTCCCTGTAGGAGAATATAGTGGTAGAAAACATGAACAGGGCAGAGGCTGGAAAAAGTCACATCAGGTGATTTAAATCTATTTTCAGTGGGATAAGTCATTTAACTAGATGGTATGAATAATATGTTGGCTAACATGAACACAGTATTTATAAAAGGAGCAACCTTCAATAGCACTACTTAATCATTTTATACTTGAGAAATATCTATGTGAAGAAAAGTCAATTAATTCACAATACTAACAATCAATTCTCCATTACACATATTTGAGGCATTAATATAAAATAAATAAATGTATGAATTTTTATACTATAAATTGCTCTTTTATACAACCAGTTTCTCCTTTTCCACTGAATTCTACCTAAACAATTTTATATAAACACCTTTCTATGAAAAGAAAATTGTCTCACAAGCCTATACTCTTTTTCATACGCTGGGGAAACTTTCTTCTTCATTTTATCATAATAAGATGAAAAAATTTAAAAAGTCTGGATTTTTTTTCCTTTATTTTCCCAAAGCCATTCATGCTGACATCTCCAGGCGGGCCCTGGCTTTAATCCACCTCATTCTATTGTGTGAGTTTTTGACAACCCAGTCATACTATACTGAAGGGCTTTTTTCAGCCCCTAATTGTCTTGAATTCTAGGTATCACCAATGTTGTTAATCTCTCTTTTCTTTTTCTGTGGTTTTCCTTATATACTCTTTTCTAGATTTTCTGTTATCCTTCTAGTCTATTCTTTCCTTTTCTCTGTAAGTCCTTTCTCCTCAATCAGGAGTCAAAATTCTTTAAGTCCACATGAAAAAATTACAAAAATGCAAATTAAATCACATTAAGATTACTTGAGGGCTGGGGATTTAGCTCAGTGGTTCCAGCGTCTGCCTTGCAAGCACAATGTCCCTATAGCTCAATCCCTGGTATTAAAAAAAAAAGATTAGTTGACCCTCACGAGAATGAAAAAGTCATTCAATCACAACTGTTGGCAAAGATGTCAAAAAAACAGAATTTGCCCACATTTTAACATTTAAAATCATGAAGTCATTGAGACAAAATGGTTTTCAGAAATGTTAACTATAAATTTAACATGGTTAACATGCTATAACCTAACCCAGCAATTACACTTAGTTGTTTATCAACAAGAAATGAAAACACAGATCCATACAAAGATTTAAACATGAATGTTCACAGCAATGTTATACATATACCCAAAAAGTGGAAAAAAACTAAAAGTTCATACATTGGTGAACAGATAAAATGTCATACACACAAGTAACAGAATAAAAATGAATGAAGATGCTTTATACGGCACAGATGTACCTCAAAAAGCATTATCATAAGTGAAGTAAGCCAGATACCTAAGATTTGTAGTATGGGGCTATTTAGATAGAATGGCGAGGAAAGGCAATTCTACA
The DNA here is from genome assembly GCF_053883595.1 of Heterocephalus glaber. Classification (NCBI taxonomy): domain Eukaryota; kingdom Metazoa; phylum Chordata; class Mammalia; order Rodentia; family Bathyergidae; genus Heterocephalus; species Heterocephalus glaber. The sequence continues at coordinate 14,188,399 of NW_028258327.1, read as the reverse complement.
GTGACACAAAGCAGATTAGTGGTTGCCTGGGTCAAAGAATGGGAACAGCAAGTGAGTGTACATGGGCTTGAGGGGCCTTATTAAAATAATATAAAATTTCTAATATTGGATTGTGGTGATGGTTGTATAACCCAACTCATTTACGGCACATCATTGAATTATATACATGAAAGGTGTAACTTTTATGGTATGCTAATTGTACCAAATGAAAGATGTTTAAAAATATTTCACTCACTTTGCAAAACTTTAAGGATAAGAACCAAAATCTTTTCCATGACTATTTGCTGTCTCACCCACATCTCTTTCTGGCCTCACCATGTTTAGAGCTCCCGCCTCTCTGTGCATCCATAGACATTTTTGTTTCTCATCTGTTTCAAACTCCTTTTGACACCAAGCAGAGATTCAGTCTGATTGCTTTTCTCTTAAAGTAACGTTCTCAACTTGTATAAATGGGTTAAATTCACCCATTGTGTGTTCTTGTGGAATTAGGAATTTTCCCTTGACAGGATTTTAGAGCTACAGGTTGACATGTGTTTCTATGATTATTTGTGTTAGAATGCACAGTCCAAAAATATATAGGGTATCATGTTTGGTTTTGCTGACTAATATATCTACACTCTTTATCATATCACTCATCTATAATTACACATTAAATTCTACTTTAATAAATAAATAATAACTCATATACTAAATTTTTATATTGGGATAAGAAAGTAATGCTTTTAGGTTCCAAGGTATTCTGTCAAATATTCTTTCAATATATATATTATATATATGGTGTCATGTATGGTTTGATGGTTTGTGAAGATGATAACTGGAAAGTCAGAAATTAATTTTTTGGTATATTCAGATATTATAAAGATAAATTTTGATACCAATGAATTCAAACAAGTAATTCCCATAGCTTTTAAACTGGTAGCTTTTTAAGCTACCTAGAATAATTTCCTCACTATATTCTGATGCCATTTTTTCAAAAAATATTCCTTCCAAATGCAACAAAGTTTCCTCATTACATTTGCCCATGTGTCTACACAGAAATTTGTAGATCAAATAAGACATATAAAATTGTTGGTTATATATATATTATATACTTGTTAATAAAACAAATACCAAAAGTATTGGTTTCAATATCCCTGAAATGTAACTTAAATTGTCATTATGATGAATAATTTTAGTTAATATATACTTCCATGAACTATTCTGAGGTAGAAAAACAAAATATTCACATTATAAAATATTTTTATCAAAATTGATAACATTCTATATTTATATTATCAAGTATCTTCTTAATACCTATCTGAGTAACACCTCATAAAATAAAATGCTCACAGTTCTTCATTTATAATATTTAAGCTAAGAGTTTTCTCCTAAATCTGTCATATACATGTGCATGAGCATATATATATATATATAGATAGATAGATAGATAAAGATATAGATATATCATGCTATTTATATCAAAACTTCTGCAAATTTATAGTTAAAAGCAATTTATGACCAATGCATTTTGGCAATGTTGTGGCTATAAAGTTCTCTATTGTAATTACAGAGAAGTGGTGTGAGATAAATGTGAACACTTAAAAAATATTTTTCATTTATAAAGAAATACCAAACATTGTATTGGCTCATATCCATTAAAATGAGCTACATATTCAATAAATGTATGGGATTTATAAGTTTTTAGCACTGGCTATTCATAAAATAGCTAGTACTTAGGAAATAATATTGGAAGTTTCTTTGGTTATGAGGATAACTTGCCAGGCCTACTACTGAGAGACTGGAAATAGTCCCTAAAAATTAACTCTAGGACAAAATTCTTATACCTTTCAATTATTTGAAAATTTCCCCTGTAATAGAAGGAATATCTTCCTTCTTTCCTTCCTCCATCTAAATCTTAATTGTTTTCAGGCTAATCAGTAAATTTTAGATCTCCTTTGCCTTAAATCAGTTATCTATCTACTGACTATCACCAAGGCTTCGCAGCAATATTTGTTTCCTGAGATATGAAGCAATACAGGTATGAGCACCTTCCATCAAATGTTCATACAACAATCTTATTTCATTAAATGACACAGCAAGGCTATTTGGGACGCTCAGTATCTCAGCATTTTAAGATTAGTAGTCCACCAGCAAGACATACAATTGATTCATTAGAGGACAACAGTACTTAATACAAATCTGATCTCCATTATGTCAAAAAAACAAAAAAACAAAGACAACACTCAACTGTACACAATGAATATAAGACTAAAATGGATCCCCAGAGTTTATTTTGCTATTATTACTCTGCACGTGTTCACTTAATATTTGCAATTCATTGTCCAGCAAATGCTGAGTTGGTTTTTTTTTGCACTTTATTAAATTCTTTTATCAATACATTGTAGGTATACAACACAATTACATTTCTCATTGGGAACTGTACCTTTACATAATGCATCTTGGATGAGCTGTTTCTTAAAATGAGTGCATTTTCTATTTTTCTAGTAATAAGATTTTTCCAGTGACACCCTTTCCTGGAAAAACCCTTTATACTTATGACTGCATTTCTGTTCTAAACTGTCTCAGATGGAAACCAAAGGCAATTTTGTGACATATTTTGTATAGAAAATACTACCTACTGATGAAAAATGACAGGCATATACTTTATAGTTAGTACTTCAGAATTTGTTTTGAATGGAAAGTTTCTTATACATTTAAAATAAGTACATCTGAATTTAACAGAGTTCTAATGTTTTGTGGTTCCTGACTTTTTTAGTCAAACATAAAACAAAATTATCATAAAGCATATAATCACACAACGAAACTGATAAAAATTGCAAAATAGATCAATATCCACCACTAAAAAGAACAAAAGATTAAGCTTTTGCTGCCAGATTACTAGGTTATGTGCTCAAGAGAAGTAAACTAAGGTGACTATAAATAATGATACATTCAATATTTCTAAAAAGCTAGAAGAAAGAATTTTGAATGTTTTGATTACAAAGAAAAAAAAATGCTAGAGAAGATGGAATGGTTACCTAAATTTGAACATTACACAATGTATTCATGTATCAAAACCTCACATTGGTACTTTGTAAATATGTACAATTTTTATGTGTCAATGAAAAATTTAAAAAAATCAAATAAGTGTTAGCTGCTTCCCATTGATTCATTTGAAAAAATGGAATAGTATATTATTATTCATATGAGATGCAAAAGGAACATTCAGCCACTGAGCAAACACATGTGCATACTTATTATACACATATGTGATTTCTGTAATGAATACAGAATGAAATTCTATTATATCTCAGAATGAGAAGGAGAAGTATTTTCAACTACACCTAGATTAAATTTTATTTCTAGTTTTTGGAATTGAAAAGAACAAAGTACATGGTTGGGTATGTTTTTTTATGCATAGTTTGTTATAGTAAACAGAAAGAAAGAATATGCATTGCTAAAGAAGTCCCCTGTACCTCTTAAGGAACTTCAAAATCATGCAGAGAAGGTTAAGTTTCTTTTTTCTTTATCAGTTACATCATCTTATGTAAGTTGCTAAACTGCTCTGAATCACTTATTTTTCATCTATAAAATGGAAATAAGGATGCTAAAGTAATTAAAAAAGATAATTAATGAGAATCATTTAGCACAATATCCAGCCACTGGCAATCTTTCAATGATGTATTATTAAGAACAAAAAAAGAATGAATGTGCAAAAAAGACTTTATAAAGAAAGCACTCTAAGAAACATTTATAGTCAGTCCGTTTACACTATTTACTTTCTGTACAAACTGAAATTTAAAAACTTAACACAAATATTGTAAATATATTTGAAAACCTGGGTATTTCTTTTAAATCCAGGAAGATATACTATACTTAGGCATCTCTTGAGGTGTAGAGTTGCACTTTCATGTTCAATTATGATGCCCTATATAATTTCCTTTTTACTTTGTGTTATAACAGAGAATCTGTGAAGTATTTCATAAAATTTAAAATCCATACACTCTCTAACATAAGGATGATATTTATCATATAAATTATCATGTAGCAAACAGTTGATGGTGTCAATTGTAATATATTCTGATTACAGTGAATATTATTTGATAATATATCAATTTATTATTGTGATTTGAAAGCATAATGCCATACATCTTTTAAATATGTATGGTAATCTCTGTAAAATATAGCACATAATTTTTGGGGGGGCTTTAAAGTTTTTTATAATTACCAATTACAAATTATAGTACTGGACACCTTAAACTGTAGGATTGGACACATTATTTCATTTTACTGTGCCTCGGTTTTCTTATCACTTAAATGGAGGTAATATCAAGCTTTAAGAGGTTGTTAATAACATTAAATAAGAAATGAAGGTGTGTTTAGGATAAAGTACACAATAAATGGTAAGTGTTGAAATACTAGCATAAATTATAAGGTCTGTCGTGGGTTTATTGTCTACCCCTGATTATTGGATAACATCAGCATCTGTACTTCCTTCTTATATTTGTATGCCTGGATATTTAAAATGCTTTGAAGTTTCTTCATCAGGGAAGTATCTTCTTTTTGTTATTGTTCATACCATTTCAAGAATTCATGGCTGTCCAGTTTCTTCTACATGAGAATCTTTATAACCTAGCCAAGTGGAAAACTCCTGGCCACAAATGCAAAAGAACGGAAAGCTCAGCTTTTCTGGACTTGTTATATACTTTGATTTGGGCAGTTACCTGTTCATATGCCTTCTTCCCTTACCTGCATGTGTGCTCCACTGGGGTAAGTAATGTATTTGTTTTCTGGGTTCATCTTTGGACACTGCACAGTAATAAACATGAAGCAGGCATTTTATACACATTTGTGCAAAAACCAGATTCTCTGAACATGGACAGGCAATGGATCTATTAAGAAGCATTACAAATTTCACATATGATATGAATACAAAAGGATTCACATCTGTATTTTCATTGCTACCACTACCTAACCCAGCTGACTTTTTCTTAGTGTTTGAAAAATCTATGTCCGGAGTGCTGATACTCATTAGAAAAACTAACAAATATACTTGTTTTAGAAAACTATAGATTTAAGAAGAGTAAGACAAAAAAGCAGCACTTTTACTTGTGTTCAAAAGATTTCTTTTATTCTTTAGTTATGTTGCCACATGACCAACTTAACCCTGATAAAACGTTAGAGTACCAATGTATTATGCTATTAATATCCATTGCCTTAGGTCAATATCCAAGAAATTCTGTGCTGTGGTTACAAGACCAGTGTACTAAAGTAGAGATAAATGAATCCGTTATTTTACACTATCAATAGCCTAGAGAGCAGAAATTAACTTCACTGAACAAACTTTCATTTTGTTGTATAAAAAGTAACAACACTGACCACTTTTGTAAACAATAGATAAACAAGGGAACAATCAACTGCAACACAGGTGATATACATGTAAGATAGGGATGGGAAGGTTATTGAAATAATCTACCCTCCTGCTAATGTTCCATTTATAATCTTTTGCTCTTATGTTGGAAGAGATCATAAATATTTATATTCATGCTGATATGTTCAAGAAAAGTGGGAGAGAAAGACTTTTAAGTTTGAAGACATTTAAAAATGCAAAGTAATTTTGGACTACGTAAAATTCAAAAACAATGCATTTTTCAAAATAATAAGTTGGAGATTCAAAAAATATTTTAAAAATCCTTCACACTTAACAATTATAAAAATGGTACAATGTATATACAGTGATTGTTTTTTCACAATTTAGTTTGTTAAATAATCTTTTATCATTTAACTTTGCTTACTTATAATTTTTATCTTAATCAAAATGTGGGTAATAATTAAAAAGGTTTTCAAAGTTGCTTTAACATCAAGAGATTATTAGCAAATTTTGAAATCTTTTTATTTTTTTTTAAATTTGAGATAAATTTCAGAGAGAGAGATGCAAAGTTAAATAAGCCATTTAGGAAAATTAGATATGATGATTTATCTGTCATGTTTTTAACGGTTACTGCTTGTTCCCAAGATCATCTTTATAAAATCCCTTGTTTCTTTCTTTGACATTTGAAAGAAAATATTGTCATTTTTATGTCTTTTTAAAACGATCTGTCGACAATGATATCAAACAACTTTGAACTGATGTTGAATTGTGTAACAAGTGACAATATCAACTCCCAAGACAGCCAAAATGCTTGTTTCATGAATGTATTTTGACAGGTCAAACACCAACCCAATACTTACAAATGTGCAGCAGCAATATGCAATATGCAACCATCACAAAGTATAAAGAGAAGCTTCAATATCCTTGGCAGACATATTTACACTTTCTGAAAAATATTATATTATTAATTATCATTCTTTTGTCTTATCTTCGTTATGATTCAGCACTAGTATTGCATTTTTAAATAGAATGTTTGCCACCTGCCTGTGGATAAAAACTCTGGGCCATCAGTTCTGCTGCTTGTAAATGACTCCCAAAGGCAACAAGACATGGTTTTCCCAGGTGGGCTACTCATTTACTTTCTGTTTCCTTTCTCCCACTATTCATCTATGCTGACAAGTGTCAATTATGGACAGAAGATTTATGGGACGGGAAAGATAAAGTCCAATTTACAAATCATTTCCCTTGCCCGGAGACAGGTGCAATGACAGGGCTGACTTGCTGTAATTGAATTTCTTGTTGCTATCTACTCACTCACAAGAAGATGTCAACCTCAAGGATGTTAGCTATGGAAAGAGTCTTAATACACTATGATTCTGAATGTGGAGATGACAATATAGCCTAGGTTTCAACTATGGTCGATTGTAATAAGGATTCTCCTTGCTCCTTAAATGAGCAGTGAGTCTGGGGCAGGATGTTAAGCCTAAATTTTAGTGCTGCTATTATTGTGGTTAAATATCCACTATGATGTATAAAAACTGACTTATATACAAGTATTGAGCTACTAAAACTGAAGAGTATTTGCTAGAGAAATATATATATATATATATATATATATTACTCTATATAAAATTTGGAGGACAATTATTTTGATTCTTATTGAAGGAAATGCTTCCCAACATATATAAATTTAAAAAGCAATAAGTTCACAATGTGATGAACATATAGTTAAATGTTTCATTTCAAATATATTATGTGTCATCATAGGAAACTATAGTTATGTTAATTACAGTTTATCAGCTCTCAAAATTAACTTTTACCTGTTAGCTATTTTTATATGCTTAGCTTAAATCCAACGTTTTCACAAATGTATGCATAGATAAGAATAAATGTATGGCAATGACAATATTTTGGAGAGCTGCAGAAAGTAAACATAGAAACTTGCTTTGTATACATGCATCTTATTGAATTTGTTAGAAATGTGACTATTTTAGATTTAAGATGTGACTACTTTATATTAACATATTCCATATTTTAAAAGTTTGGGACTTAAATGTTTTGAATTGACATATTTTTCTAAAATAATAAAAAAAGAAAACTTCCAAATCATGTCGGTCTACTTACATTTTGAAATTGATGGGACTGCAAAGGAAGAGAAGGGAGGTAGGAAGGGAAGGAGGAACATACAGAAGGGAAGAGAGGGGGAAGACAGAGGGGGAAGAGAGAAAGAGATAGAAAATTTTGGACAAAATGTGGTTAAAATTTTTGTTTTAAATTTTTAAAATGCAAAGAAAAATGTTATCCTAATTTTTTGTTGTTGTTGTTACCAGGGAACTCAGGTTCTTGCACTTGCGAGGCAGGCTGCAGAACCACTGAGCTAAATCCCCAGCTTCTTAATTTCCATTTTTGAATGTAAATAACTGATTATAAAAAAATGATAGGCTGAACCATTTTAAAATTGTGTGTGTACTCAGATTTAATCATTAAGATAAATTTTGTGCTAATATTCATTGTCACGGCACTCTAAACAGTTTTATAAATTTATAGTTTGATCAGAAACATGCAATTCCCCATTTTACATATTCTAGAACATATTTGCTATTCTTATATATTTTAAATATATACATTACTCCTGTTCACTAAGTCTGACATGATCTTTCATTGTTCATTTTTGTAGTTCCTTAATTAATTTATGTATTAGCCATTCCTGTTTGTTTAGCTTCAAATATTTGATTAGATTGTTTGTTTTCTGGTTTTGTAGCTTTTCTTTTTGTAAAATAATATATAATAGGTATTATTTGTTTGTCAGATTCTGTATATACAATATTCCCACTCATGTGGCTTGCATTTTCATTTTTATGCCAATTTCATCAAATTTTTCTTTACAGAACAGGTTTCCTGGAAATTCCATGTCTAATCAATGGCCACAAAGACACACCTGTGCACTATTTTCCCAACTGTCTTTATGCATTTGAATTAATTTTTATCATGTATAGTGAAACAAATTATGTTACAGTAGTATTAGAATATCTGTCATACATTATATTTTCACATTTGAATTTTTGTTGTATGTTATTTTTTTGGTGAATATTATTTTCTTAATTCCAAAATTTTATAATAAACATTATATGTTTTTTTTAATTTTTGAAGTATTCCTAGTCTATTGTCTATTTGCCACTGAATTCCAAAACTCATTACCTGATTATGTTGCACACACAGACATATACAAATCTAAACATATCATACCCACATTCACACACAATAATTGAGATATGTGTTCTTATGTGATCCTGTCACTGTGTGAAAATAAAAAATCTACACAAAAATCTACACACAAAAAAGGACAAAAATCTACATGGTTTAACCTACCATGCATAAAGTCTGTATGGCATAGGCTACTTGTTGCCCCTAGATTACAAACCTCTACATTTACTGTATTAAATATTCTAGGCAACTATAACACAATGGCAGGTATTACATGACCAAAAATAGTGACACATAGAAAAGCTACAGTAAAAATACCAGGTGATCGGAATTTTTCAGCTTCATTATAATCTTATGGGATCACCATCATAAAATTGATTCATCACTGACTGGAATGTCATGACTGGACATATGGAGTATGTATAGAATATGATTCTGCCACTTTCCACAATATAGATGAATCTGGAGGACATTATTGTAAATGAAAGTCAGATGTAAAAAGAAAAAATTATGACATGATCACACTTAAATGTAGAATCTAAAAAAAAAGAAAAATAGGATGTATATACATAGAGGATAAAACAGTAGTTATGGGGGGAAAGGGGTGAGGGAGGAAATGGGGAAATATAGGTCAGGTATGTAGGATGAATAAGCCTTGATGTCAATGTAAAATACAAGGATAATATATCATATCGCATTTGGGACAGATTTTCTGCACTCACTGGAAAAAGGGAAAAGGAGACTGTGAGGTGATGAACATTACTAACTTGCATCACTACAGTAACCCATTTCACTATAAATGACCAATAAATCATGTTGCACATCTTCAATGTACAAAATAAATTTAAAAAAATGAAAATAAAGTTGTTTTCTTATTGGTTCCTATATGCTTCTCAACTTTTACATGCTGCCTCCTAAAGATGATGCCCTATTTAATTTCCTGATTTAATCTTCAAAACAGTCTTCAGAGATAGCATTTTTATGATTTTACTGCTAGAATACAGGTTTAAAAATTTAAATAACTTTTCCAAAGTCACAAAACCTATAACACTAAAAGTAAACAACTACAGTGCAGATTCTGCATGGACTAGGCACAGCTTATTTTTCTGTTCATTGAAAGTAAGGTTTCTTATTCGCAGGTTATTTTGTATTGATATTAAGCAAAGCTTATTTTTAAACCAAAGTTCTCTTGTTCAATATAGTCATAAAGACCACAAACTATACTCATAACAATAAGTTTTGGTTCTCTGCCTGTACTCAAAAAATACTTTTCTTTGAAGTCTCATTTAGCCCTTTGTTAATAATTAGGTCTACTCTCCCAGAGGTGACTGCAATTCTGTACAGGAGTTCTGAACCGAAGGAGGATTTTGAGAAATGCATGCCTCTTTATAAGTGCAAGTTGCCACTGGTTATTAAAATAAAAGCTTTCTCATATACAACCTTGTCAGCAATAGCACTTAGTGACCTACAGGGCAGCTATTTACTAAACACAGGAACTCCGTAATTGAGGAGCATATATACTATATCACCAAGTCTGAACTAAGCCATACTACAAAAGCTTGAGCTAACTGCTTTTTAAGCCACTGAAGTTTCTACTTCAGCATATGTCTCTGCCAAAAATACCTTTTTTCCATTATAATATTTCTCTTGCAATTCCCCATTGATTAGAGATGGACTTATCCTTAATTTGGGTGGGAACAGAGAGAGTCTTTGACTGAACAGCTTTTGATTTAGGTAAATTTCATTGCAGAGATTCTATTTCAAGGTGTTTGGTAGGTCAGTATCCTGTTAAACAAACACTGCTTCTGTGACTTTTTTCTCTCCAGTTTTCAATGCACCATAATTTTTATCTTGACTTGAACCTACTGTAATTCACAGATGGAGAAAATTCTCAAATTTATTTAAAAACAGGATATACTGAATAGGGATAAAAATTATCATTTATGGAGCACAGTTTCTTAGCTGTTGTATCAGTATTTTTACATATATTATTTAATTCAGCCTAAAAAAAATCAGTGTAGTTATTATTATGCTTTTTAAATATATTGAAATTTTGAGGTGAGGTCCAGAAAGGAAAGGAAGCTTGCCCTTGAACACATGGAGAATAAGGGTGGGATAAATTTTTAAATGTTAAAAAGCTTAGTATATAACATGAACTACTATTTTAGGTTCTGGATTAGGAAACAGTCATCAGAGAATTTACTGCACTTGAATTCCAATGACTAATAATTTTCTTTACTGCAACTTAAGGCTTGGTTCTCCTCAACTTCTTCACAATTTCTATTACAGAAATAGAGAATATTAGAATCCAAATGACCCTTAGTAAGTTAGAATTTAGTTCTTGTGAGGCCAGGGACTTGGGCTTGTTCCCTGTTGCATTATCCAGCAAGTAAACAGTGGTGAGGATACAGTAGGAGTGGTTAACACATTAAAATACTTTCCACAGTGCTTTGCATTTTATGGCTGATGACACTGAGATGCCACAAAATTAAGTTACTTATCAAAGGTAAATGGTGACTTGATAAGAAAGTGGAACAGAATTCAGTTTTCATGTTTATGAGCAATGGGCTTCCTGTATGTCAAACTGCTCCCAAGTAGGGGCCAAAAGACAACAGCTTTCTGATTCATGAGTTAGAATCACAAATAACAGAAATAAAGAACATTCCAACTTATGTGTGTCTTTTTGTCATAGGGTTTATAGAGCTGGTCCACTGGTCACGGTGTGAAACACTTCATTCGGTGTGAAGAAACTTTTAATGGAATAAATGGGCTGAGAAAGAATACATGATCAATTATATATAGTGCACTATTTAATGATCTTTAAAGTACAGCACATGTTAATTTTATAAAATGGAAAGTTGGCTTTTTTATTGCAGACTTAGTCTTACAGCTCTGAAAGTCACTTAGTGTTTATTTTCTTTCAAAGTTTAAATTATTTAAGAATAATCACCTGGGGCTGGGGATTTAGCTCAGTGGTTTCACTGCCTGCTGCGCAAGCGCAAGAACCTGAGTTCAATCCCCGGTACCAAAAAAAAAAAAAAAGAGAATAATTACCTAGGCATATAACTAAATAAAGTTCAGCCAAAGAGAGGGAGGTTGCTGCAAACATTAACATTATAAAGAACAAAGTACTTTGCATCAGGACAATTGGAAGGATGGTTTGAGGGCATCTCAAGAACAGGCCAGAACCCACGTACTACACCCTTAAGAATCTAAAAGAGTAACGTCCTTTGAAAGACTTCACTTTGAGAAATGACCCCTATGATACCCTATTCATTCAGGATCCCTACGTAAGCTTATCCAGAGCTCAGCCATTCACATACTCAAGCCACCAAAGCCATGGTCAAGAAAGCCTAGCTACTACTTTTTCAGACATGCTTAATACAAGAGTTATAGGGTCATAGAGGTTTCAATTTCAGAAGAAGCCCTTGAAGGCCAGGGAAAATGTGTGACAGTCATATTCCCTACCGAAAGCCTGAGAGAGCAGTCTATGAAGCTAAGAGAGTGGAGTGGAAAGAGTAATTGATACCCCAGGAAGTTGGAGATGCCAAGAAAGCTCAGGAAGTGAATGGAGCTAGCCCAAGAAAGAAACCATGTGGGCTATAACCAGTAAGGACATGAGCTCAGAATGCTGCCTGAGTCCTTTGGAGCTCACAACCCCTCTAGTATCCTGAACTGTCAAGATTTTTTTAACTGTACTGCCAAATATAATTCTAGGAGATAAAGATTGTATAAATCAAGATCTAATACCAAAAATATGTATTTGAAACAAAGAATTTAATTCATGAACTAGCTATTGCAGACACCAGAACAGCTAACGATCTTTGGGTAACAGTAGATGTTGTTGATATCCTTTGATTAGAGGGGAAAATGGAGAAGGCAGGGTTACTGGAGAAAGATTAATGAGAACTAACTAGAAATCTATAGAGTGACTTGGAGTCAAAGAAGAATATAGCTGCTGATAGAGACTACACCTAAGGTAGCAAAAAAAGAGAAAAATGCCCTGACTTTATGCCTTTTCCTACCTTCCACATTCCTATTATTTCTCATCATGGGCCACACACATTATAGCCTGGGAAACAGTACCTGCAGAGTGAAGCCCCGCCATACACAGAGAGCAGGGAACTATCAAGAATGAATCCGAGCCAGGAATTACACAGGCATCAAATAGTTGTCTCACATTAGTCACATGGAGAATGTAACTGCAGATGCCTATGGTAAAACCTGCTTTGCTTACAGTTAGGACGGCCTCGACAGAAACTCATCTTTGCTATTACTTGAATCAGAAAACATGAAGTTTTAATGAGCATTTCTTCCTTTAATATATTTCATTGAATCATCACCAACTCCTTTTCATTCAGTCTTCAAAACACAGGTAGTATTGACCTCTTCTCAACAACTTACTAGGTAGTACTGCACTCTCTCATAGCTTGCTAACCTGTGTTCCTACTCCCACCTTTGCCTGCCTCAGTCTTTTCTCAGGAGAGTCCATGGGATTTATATCTTAATAAGAGTAGGAAAGGAGAGATACAAAATGTGTTGAATAATTAAAATGAATAATATGTTAATGAGAAGTACTATGGAGAAAAAGTCTGGGTTGAAGCATGTGAAATGTTAGTAATGGCTACAATTTTAAATTTGGCATGTAGATTACCTTAAGGTCTAAAATATATATTGTCATACATTCCTCTTTAACAAAATGGGAGTGAAGGCATACATATGACAGAATGGATCAGCATAATATCTACTCTACATTTTAAAAATTAAATATGCTTTGACTGGAGGTTTTTAGATTAATTTCATCTGCATATAGGTGATTTATGATTCTGTAGAAATGAAAGGTGAAGTTATATTTTTGTAATATAGAAAATCAAGGCAAGATACCACTCTTTATATTCTATAAATGTCCACAGGAATTACACCTATCTTCTATATGCCACTTTTTCCCATAAATTGTTCTCTCCGACTTTCTTTGATTGAATTGTCAAGCATTATCTGTGGAAACCTTTCTTCTGTTACCTGAATACCACTTAATATGCTTCTCACATGCTGCAAGACATAAATGTCTGAGAAATGAATCGGAGAAAGATGGCTTTGCATCTTTTAAGACAGCCTTTACTGCACTCAAATGAAGAAGACATCAAGAAATTTTCTGATTCAATCACAGGATTTGCTAAAGAAGAGGCAAACAAACAGCAGACATTTTGGGATGAAGGGACTCTTATGCCTAAATCTTAAATTTTGAATATTTGCTCATATTACATAGTCCGAAGTATCAGAGAGGTACCTTAATGGTTTGTGATTTAATTTTGGTTCTAGATCGCACACAGAAAGGCTGTTTCTATTGGACTCTTTATATTTACAAGGTAAACTACTAGGTTGCTGCTGACACAATTTTAAGAACTTCCAATGCTGACAGCTGTGCTTATTTTCTACATTCTGCTCCAGCCTCCCAAACCGAATCAATGTTTCTTTACCAAATGCCATTACATCACCTACTTTATTCTAGATGCTCTGGAGATATAAAAAACTGATTATATCTCATGTCCTTGACTAAAAGGGGCATATAATCAGGTTAGGCAGGTAAGAAGTACAGAAAATAAGATAAAAATGATTGCCTAAATGAATACCATGGCTTTAGTGCCTGATTACATCACCGCTGTGCTGAAGCCCTCTGATGGTTTCCCAACTACCTTAGAGAAAAAGCTGTCCCTACAGCACATACTTAACTTTACTGCCTTCTGCTCTCTCCCTTGCTTTTTCAGCAATGTTCTCCTTGTTATTACCAGAAATTACCCAACATACTCCAGTCTCATGGCATTGCATGTAGTGCTTTCCTTAGGTATGCCATGGCTTGCTTCCTGTCCTCCATGCTATTAAATGTCACCCTCATATTATAGCTTAAAATTGGTGATCACTCCCTGCCTCACCACTCCATTTTACCTTCACTCTTATTTATCATTTTCTAAAATACAATATTGTCAATTTATTTAATTTGATTTCTCCCCATATCACTAGAGTGTCAACACTAGGAGGGCTGCAATTTTTTTTTTTTTTTTTTTTTTTTGGTACCGAGGATCAAACTTGGGACCTTGTGCTTGCGAAGCAGGCGGCGGAACCACTGAGCTAAATCCCCAGGCCCTTGCAATTTTTATCTTTCTTTATCCACAACTATTTCTGCAGCTTCCCATCCATTTCTCTTTATAAAATACACTTGTGTAGAATCAAAGCACAACAGAAAGAATTCACAGAACAAAAATATTAACTAGATCTTAAAGGGTGGGGAAAGATTTGTGGACAGGGAGAATGATAAAAGGTCAAAAGAAAATTAAAAGATGATGACAGTGAAAAGATAAATTGTGTAAGTAAAAATCTAAGGAATAATAGGAGAGACTGAAACAGCCCTGTTACACAGAATTTCACAGATCTTCATGATGCCTGATACTGGTTGGTTACAAATTACTTTTTAAAAGGAACCCCTCCTTCTTTCAATTTTTTTCTATCAATACTAAAAGTGATAAAGTTAATTTTAACCTTTAGTTTCCATGTAAGAAAGAAAAAGAATTTTTGGTATCCAAAATAAAATACTATATACACAATTAAGTGACCAAAAAGTACCTCTTCTAAAAGTGACTTCCCTTTTTGCTCTTCAATAAATTTTAATGCTAATTTAGACTTACTAGAAATATTTAGGTTACCTTGAAAAACAGACTCAATACTCAAGGAAATAGAAACACTGGGTAATTAATTTATTCAATTACTCATGAGAATAATGTTTTTGTTTGCTTCTTGTTGTCAATACTTCAATTAGTGCCATCTTTGTAAAGTTATGTTTGAGTAGAAAATATGTATCTTTTTAAAAAATGCTCTCATATCTCCTGAATGTTCAGAGATATAATACCATTTAATGGAGCCACTTTATTTTCATTAACAGATATTCAATTATTATCCAGAACTTTCTTGATTTAGAATAATTAAACTGTACAAGCATTGCAATAAAATATTGTAACACAATCTTCTCATCTATATAAGTATGAATACTTGTTAATATTTTACATGAAAGAAAAACGTGTGGAAATCACTACGTAAGAATTATATTTACCTGAACTAATTTAGTAAAATATATATCTCTAACTCTAAAATAAATTTTAAAGTTTGATTTAATTACAGAATTTTGGAAGGAAACTAGTTTTCTCTATTCCAACAAATTCTACCAGAACCTAAGTTGAATGAGTCTTTCTTTATTTTGCTGATATGCCAGAAATACTATCGAGGAGGTCAGATTTTAACACATTTAATAAGATAAGAGAGCTACAATGTTACCTTCTGTGAAAATGAAAATATAAAAAGATGCAAACAT
Source organism: Heterocephalus glaber (assembly GCF_053883595.1). Classification (NCBI taxonomy): domain Eukaryota; kingdom Metazoa; phylum Chordata; class Mammalia; order Rodentia; family Bathyergidae; genus Heterocephalus; species Heterocephalus glaber. The sequence goes on along the minus strand of NW_028258327.1, from coordinate 14,172,485 downwards.
GTACCAATAAGAGTAAAAATTTAAAAATATATAAAGAATGCTCTCACAGAGTTTGCTTAGTGGCAGGTGTATACAAGTACTAAAAAAGTTTTAGATTCTCAAATATCCAAGTGGATCTAACTAGAGTAAATAATTTTCACTGTAATAGCCAATCCCAAAAAGTGTGTGCATGTTACATTGCTATGGACTAAAAAAATTTAAATGAAAGGACTTAGGAGAATAAAACGAAGATCAAATCTACTTAGTGAATTTAGTTTGTCTGGCTCTGGAATCAGATATGAAATAAACTTTTTTTGTGGTGACTTCCAGCTTTCTCTGCACTAACTAAATATTGTCACAATACAGTAGGTATTATAAAAAAGTAGTAGGCTAAACCCATCCCTTTGAATCTTCTTTAAAAAAGAAGTCTTCTAGGAAGTAGGATCTATGCACTGAAAACTACAAAATGATTTCTACATTTTACATGATAAAGTATAAAAATTTGACGCAAGTTTTTTGTACTTTCCTTAGCCTGACTAATGTACATTGGGTTTGATGGCATCAAGATCGTGCAGTGTGCAGACAGTGGAGAAAACAACTATGGGAACGTATGTGTGCACCTATGCTACATACTGATACGGACAGACTGATGGCATGGCTGTGTTCTTCCTCCCCTGCTGACTGTGTGAACACATTCTAGCCTCCATTTTGAGGAAAGCACAGGCCATACATGCTTCGAGTCCGGTTGAAACAAGAAGATTCGTTAGTAACAATACTTTCTTCTTGGAAACAGTGAAAGTAGTAAACAACTTCTACTTAGTTCTCAAATATCCATACTTTTCCCTCTAGTGATTAGGAATTTGCGCATTTCTGCTCAGATGTCATCACCATCAGCATAAAAAGAGAACGTGAGCCTGAATTTTCTCATTTGCAGTTTTCAGACAAGGGTGTGTAGTGGGAGAAATGCCAGAGAACAGAATAAGCTAACAGAATCAGTGTCACAGAAACCTAACACTATTCAAACAAAGACCATATTCTTTGTATCTCAAAATATTGAGTATTTTAATCTTCGAAGGTTTAATTACTATTGAGTGACATGCTACCTGATAAGTCAAATTTGGTCACAGATTCTGACCATCACCTTCCCTTCTGGCTTGGGACGCCAGAACCTTTTCTCTATGCTTGATGATGGGCGCACACAGCCCCTTCAACACATGTTCTGGCTGCTAGGGAGTAGATTCCAACAATAAAAAGAAAATACATACTCCCTCATTTTTGCTGCTACAATTAGAATCAATGTACAATGTACAATGAATTCTGATCATACTTAAAGTTTACAGCAAGTTTGAATAATTAAATGGACAAAAAAGCCCCAATTATTTTGACAATATTTATAAATAATTCAAAAATTATTTGATAAATAAATCTCAGAGATCTCTTTTTCTTGAGCATTAACAGATAAATTATTTCTGAGATTCATCATCATGAGTGCTACCTTAGAACATGTTCTCGGGCCAGGGATTTAGCTCAGTGGTTCCGCCGCCTGCCTCCCAAGCGCAAGGACCCGAGTTCGATCCAGGGTACCAAAAAAAAAAAAAAAAAAAAGTGCCCTTTCATATATATATAGTTTTTCATTTGAAGTGCTGATAATAAATTATTGTAGTCATCAAATTTCTAAAATTTTTCTGAAATTTCTTCCCAGCATTTTTAAAGCATTTTTCACTTGAATTGAAAAGTTAACCTAAATATAAAATATGACTTAAAAAGAAATTACTACTTTTATTTAAACATTATCTAATAACACTAATAAAATATATTTGGTATATGTCATTCAGAATAAATCTATTTTTAAAATCTCATAAAACATAATCTCATGTAGTTTGTGTGTTTAAACATCAACATAAGCAGAGGAGAAAGAAAATACATATTTATCTAAATATTGTAGTACAATAGTATGAAATATTTTGGTGTAAAACATTTCATTCAACATGAATAGATTGCCAATTGTGAGCATTAAGATAACTTGATATTAAAGAACAAATAATTGCAAAATCAAAGAAATAATGTGGATAAACATTCTGTTAACTTCATTCATATAAGAAAAATAATATTTTTCAGTTTTTACACTTTTTAAAAGGCAAACAATGAAAGTGAGATCAGGAGTATGTACAATAACTTTTTAGGAGATGAATTTTAATCACTTCAGTTATTACACATTTGGTTCATAGTCCTTCATAACTCACTGATTTCTTTGTTGCTATCCCAGGAATCGAATATGTGCTTTTAGAAAGACCAAAGATGAAAAACGGCTAGGTTTTGAACAATCTTAAATAAAGATGAGCTGTTTAAATCGATTTAATTTTCATGTTGCTGATAAGATCTGGAATAAATTACTTGGCTAATGTCATAAGTCAAGCTCATAGAAATTTAGGTTATAGCTCCAATGCAGAAAGTTGTGCTACTCTCCATTAAAGTCATTTCTCAGTTTCAATATTATTGAGAATTAAATGAAAATAAGCATTAGGGAAATTCCCAAATAGATGACATTTGTTTTTTGGTGTTGAAATTTATAGTCCTCAAAAAGTTATCAAGAAACAAAAATCAATCCATCAATCAAACAAAATCCTTAGAGGTAGATCTCCATCATCTTGTTATACAAAATACAATAACTGTAATTCACAATAAGCACCAATTCTCCTACCTAGGTAATTCAACTTCTATAAATATATTCTAAATAGATACCAATGTTTCAAAAACTATGTCTTTAACAAACAGGAAAAGATTACAGACAGTGGCAAAATATTGAAAATAACTTAAATATCCTATCATGTTAATATTATACTTAGGGTAATCATTTTAAGAAATGTGTCATATCTTGAGAAAATTATATGTTGTGGTTTTTATAGAACAGTAACATATTCAATCAAATATATAAAAGTGATAAATATTTGATAAAAATTTAACAGTTGGTAAATATGTTCTTTTGTTTTTATATCATACATATCTAGGTTTCTTTTCTATACCAAACACATACTGTTTGTATAACCAGAAACAATACATGGTATATAACAGAATTTGAAATAATAAAACTTTCTTATAATAGTATGGACTATTTCCTCCTTTATTTTTCTATTTCATCAATCTCTTCTTCTTTCTCTTCATTAATTTCCATTGTCTGATTCCCATAATATGTTAATTCCATTTAACAATGGCCATCTCAATGCTCAGAGGGCAGGCTGTTCACAGTGTTTTAGAAAATATCCATATTGAAACTATCATACTGTGTTCACATTTTATTCTTGAGATCGAACCAGCATATATCACCCAAAGTATTCCTATTTTTTCAGGAAAATACATAAAAAATTTGATATATTTATATAACATAGCCAAATTAATTACATTAAAACATGAATGTTGACAAGTTGCAGTTATTTTTCTTTTAAAAATTGCTATAAGAGAAAAATTCTACATAAAGTTCCAATTCCCATTACCACTACATAATTTAATATTAATTATTTATATATTACTTGTCTGGTGTAGTAGTCATCCTAATTACTGCCGTGAACCCAACCTTAGAGACAAGAACCTCAGGCTTGAGTGAGTATTTAACAGAAGAGTACAAGGACATGACTGCAGAGGTCAGTAGTTTCCAAAATATGCTAGGCCCCCACATCTCTCCTAACATGCTACATGATTTTTAATTAAAGTGTTCTTCTACTGAACATTTAAAGAGCTCTTAGTTCAGCCAAGATAGCAGAAAGTCCATCTTCTGTGAATGACCCACAAGCATGACCAAACTAATTAGAGTCTATTAATGGAAAAAAGTATCGGTGGCTTCATTCAGAAAAATATAATCAATTGTTGCGACAAAAAAGATAAAATATTCATGAAAGAAAAATGAATCTATATTTGTATATATTGTAAATTATATATATATACATATATCACTTTTATTGGTAGATGTTTGCAGTACATAATGGTTATATTACATTCATAGTACGGAATTGGTACACTTACATAATACATTTCAATTCTCTTCTTTTTCCCCTCTCCCTCCACCTCCCTTTTATTTTTCCAGTACCAGATTCTTTTATTTCTCCTGTAAGACTTTATAAAGTTAATTATCAGATATACAGATTGAAAACCAGACTAATAGGCCAAAGAACATATAAAATATATAAGACAGAGTGCACTAAGTCGAAATACATCTTCAGATACCGAAGTACATCTTCAGATACCTTTTTTCTTTCTCTTTTTTCCTATTATTTCCTTTTACTTTGTACTTTATCTATATTGAATTTTTCATGCAAGAGAAACCACGTGGTATTTCAGCTTGTACGTCTGAGTTACTTCACTTAACACTATGATCACAAAGTGCATCCATTTTCCTACAAATGACTCAAGTTCATCCCTCTGTAAGGCAGAGTAGGGCCCCGTTGTTATAAGTAGCACAATATTTTTTAATCTTTCATCTGTTGATGCACATGTAGGCTGTTATTTTGTTTTGTTTTTTTTTTAAAATAGAGACTCGTTATGTAGGCCATACTGGCCTCAAACTCGATTTCCTCTTTCTTCAGCCACCTGAGGGTTGGGATTCCAAGGGTGTATCACTGCATCTAGCTTAATGGATAATGCTAAGTGAGATGGAAATATATGACGAATATTTATATTAAAAATACAACAGTAAAAGACACGTTGCTAATAGCCACCTTCAAAATATTCTCCCTTCACTTTGAACACACTTATACCATTGCACTAACACTTTCTGAAGCAGTTCTGAATGTCTTTTTCATGTTTTTACAAAGTGTGATTAAAAAAAAAACAAAACAGTGGGCTGGGGATTTAGCTCAGTGGTTCCGCTGCCTACCTCGCAAGCAAGGACCCGAGTTCGAGCCCCGGTACAAAAAAAAAGCAACAAAACACACACACAAAAAAACAGTGAGTGATGTTGCCAAATACCATCCAATGGAAAGGCAGTTTTGTAAAATATTCAAGTGTCTTAGTCCACCTTATTTATCACATATATTACAATGCAATGTCTACCTCTTCTTCTAAGTCAAAATGAGCAAATAAAAAATAATGTTTTTGAATTGATTCAGTATATTGAGGCAACCATGACAGCCTGACAACCATGACAAAGACTCTCAGAAAAGAGGATTTCTAGATCTGCTCTGGTGAATGGCAAGAAAGATGAAATGAGTGTACTGGAAGCAAGAAGGAATATTTTGTGGGGGATGAATGACTATGTCTCTTCCTGCAATAAAGTATTTATATTCACCATATATTTTTATCACAGCATGTATCTTAAATCGAACTTTGGATTTTATTAAATATTATCATTATTTAATGAGTATTTAAATGTCTGCAGTTTTTAAAAAATATTGTTACTATAATATTTATATATTAAAACATGAGGGCCAGGGATTTAGCTCAGTGGTGCTGCCACCTGCCTCGCAAGCACAAGGTCCTGAGTTCGATCCCTGGTACCAAAAAAAAACCAACTTAAAATTAACAATAAAACTGATTGACAATAGGATATTCTTACACAGAAACTGTTAAATGATTAGTTATTAAGTGAATATATATATTTTCATAATCTGATAAACCAAAATATTAAATTTTTTCATTAGGTTTCAATCTCTGGGGATTTAGCTCAGTGGGTTCAACACCTGCTGCTCAAGTGCAAGGACCCGAGTTCGATCCCCAGTACCACACACACACACACACAAAATTACTTAGACAATGGCATTGAAAAATTCAGTTAATTTCTTCTAAGAAGTAGATCGGGTATCTCAAAAAATTTCCATCAAACTATCAAAAAAAGAACAAACTTGTAGGAATTTCCAGCAATTTTGTGGCCTGTGTCTTCAATGGGCCTAAATCAAGCAAATTTAAGGCAGATTTAAAGAGGAAACACTAAGATTAGCAATTCAAAATGACAAAAACAAAAATAAACAACCATCCATTTCCTTTTCAAGTAATCGCTCACTCTCATTCCAACTAATTTTTCAGGTTGTGAAAACCATTAGCCTACTTTTTTATTTGAAATATCTACATAACTAGTTTTCTTTTTGTGGATACGTGACTTGGCTTCTATATACTTTTCAAATTGAACTCTAAAATCAACACCTTGACTTTCTCTTGATTTTTATCTTGTTTGGGTTTTTACCCATACAGTACCATGTTTTCTCTCACCAAAACATGGGTATAAAGCTATATAAACTTCTCAGGGTATGTTCTTTTACTTGCAATAAAAACACTAAGCATTCACTCTTAGTTTCCATCCTCTCTTTAGGGAATCAGTGTTTATGTTTTATTATAAGAACTTTATATCAGACTAGACCCTCTGGAGTGGGCACCCTAAAATATACCTGAAATGGCTTAGGATAATTTCATTGGTCTTCATATAGAAATTAAAGTTCATTTATGTCAAATAAATAGTTAAGGTAAGCCAGTTTTTGAAAATGAAAAGAGGCTACAGTATGAGGATCCAACTTAAAAGAAAGCAAAAATATAGCTGTATTTCACAGTGAGGTTTCGTACTACTATAGTTACAATAATAATAGTGTGCAACAAATAGATCATTAGAATAAGCTTGTTCTACTTGCATCAAAACTGGTAAGGCAGGTGGAGGGTGATTTCTTAAAGTCTTTTGTATTTAACTACGCATATATAGCTGATTATGTTTAAGAGTAATTGTATAATGCCTCCTTTCCAATTTCTTAATAACTTAATGTTGAATTAAATCCTTTTAAGATTTTCATTTTGGTAATCTGACATGTGAATTAGCTTATAACATTAGGATTTTCTCTTATAGAATTAATTGAGAATATTTAGGTTTTTCTTGGTGGAGCTGTAGATATTTTCAGAGGGCTTGAGAGCTATTGTTATGATACTGATGATGATTATTTACATACTCAATTACAGAATGTCTAAATTGTGTTACACAATTTCAGTGCAAACATCTACATGTTTAAAGCAGTATCTGTTCTTTTAAATGTCTAAGCATCAGATCTCAATCATTTATCTGATATACAATTAACCATTTATTCCTAAGATATCAATTATGCAGTTTCTATACTAATACGTAAAAATAACTGTATAGACCTGAAGAATAAAGTCATACTGTGCCTGAGTATATCTTAAAAGATTATTTGTGAGAACATCTGGTGATACTGAGTTTCTGCATTATATAAATTGATGTTGTTCACTTCAAGATTGTCTGGATGCATTTCTTATATGTATGGCTTCTAAATGTTTAAGTGATATTGCAATAAAAGCAAATATTGAAAACATTTAGAAGCCAGATGGAGAATGAAAATTTGTCATGACAAGAGGAAAACTAATCCACAGTCCTAAGACAGAATGCAGTAATTTCATACTTCATGTTTAGCAAAACTACCTGCTGTGTTTCCTAGGGTCATTTCTCCCTTGGTTGCTCTTTGATAAACATATAATAATGTCTGGACATTCTGTGTTTCCTCCTTTCTTTCTTTCTTTCTTTCTTTCTTTCTTTCTTTCTTTCTTTCTTTCTTTCTTTCTTTCTTTTTCTTTCCTCTCTCTCTCTGCCTCCCTCCCTCCCTTCCTTCCTTCCTTCCTTCCTTCCTTCCTTCCTTCCTTCAGTATGAGAGCAATCTTATAGGCAAATGCCTTGAGGGTTTTATTTTCTAGAGGGTAAGCTCTATGTATGAACAGACACAAAACAATCTTGCAAAAACCTAACAATTTAGTGGTTTTGGAGTTTATCACATGGATTATAAAGATTTATTATTTTAACTGTATTTTAAATAAACTAATGTTAGAATAAATATATATTTCCCTCTACATAAGCATGGCTTAGGAATACATGGTAGAAAAGCAATAGTAACTAGCCTAAGAAAAATAAAACAGTTTTTAAAAAAATAAAAGTACTAATTTGGGGAACACATTGTATAGGTCCTAATTTTCTGATTGCCTTGGTAATTTTTATATATGAAATATAAGCCATGGTTGATTCTCAGACATGCTTTCCATGTCTATTGTGTTTCAACATTAGCCAAGTAATTCATTCAATTATGAACTTTGTTTTAATGAGGTCTTGCCATATGAGGATTTAGTCTTAATCTGCATTTAAACAGCTACAGAATTACACATAGTCACAAGTTTAAATATTAATTTCTTAGGCAGGCTCAATTTTTTCAGAATTAAAACATAGCTAATTTACATCTTTCTTCTGTATCACCTCAACTCATGCACTGCCCAACCCCTTCAGCTGTTAAAAAGCAGAAATCCTTGACCACGTCTAGCACCTACAATATGTGAAACTGGCTCCTGCTGCCATTACAGCTGGCTTAGAAATCCCTCACATTAGCTACAGAAAGAAATGAAGTGACTTATCTAGGAAAGTGACATATGGGTTGGAACTCTTCATCTTCCTTATAGACAGCCAACCAGTCATCAAAGTTCTCATTTTCATCTCTGTCCCTTCTTCATAATCATTTTTGGTATCTGGAATGCCCTCCCATTTCCTCTAGATGGAAATATTGTACTGCATGAAGTTTGTACAAATAAATCAAATTATGAAATTACTCTCTTTAAAAACTGTGCTTATAAGACATACTGAACTCCCATGTGTTAAAATATCTTTTTTGCTAATTCAAGGATTTCTTAAATGAAATAATGTATATGAAAACACTAACACAGTGCTTGGTATATAATATGGCTCTTAAAAGTGTTAGTTTCTTTTTCTTGCTTTTATTTTGCCCACAAATTCTAGCAGAGTTTTCAGTGCGTGGCAGAATAAATTGGCCTCCACGTCTCCAAAGCTTGCCACTATGCTACCATCTGCTTGGTGAGAAAGTGAAAGCTACGCACAGAAAGAAGCTTCCTGGAACCAGGCATTGTGAAGCCAAAGGTATATAAGTTTGGGTTTACAGACAAGTACAATTTCTTGAAGTAGTTTTCACCAGAATTAAGAAAACAGATAATGTGAGAATGTAGTACATTTTTTATACAGGAAAGTGCATTTAATTTATAAGACATCCTTGATGTTACATTTTCTGCTTCTACAGTTTTAAACACAACTGCTTTTTAGAAGCAGTGAAGATGAAAGTACACTGGTGGTTTATTTTATGTTGTTGTCGATGTCATTATCCTTATAGCAAGGATGCTATAATGAGATTAGTTATTAAAGATTCAAGCAATTTTTACGGGGAAAAATACTTCAAAAGATTACAGTCACTGGTTAGCACTTCTTTTGTAAAATTTTTTTCTTAATTTTAAAGTTATCTAAAATTTTAGTATCAGGAAACTATGTGGTTGAGAAAAAAATATATATGAAACTATTTTTATTGTATTTCAATTCTCAACCTTTGATGTCATATTTAGATTTAAATTTTAAACATAAAAATATGCATTTAATGATTTATCTTCCTATTAATGTGGCAAACTAGATTTCATTTCAGTATAACTCTTATGAAGGGCCTCCTATGTTCACACCACTCTTGCTAAGTGTTAGGGAAATAAAACAAAAGAAAAGAAACATCTCTATGTTAATGAAGCTTACATGCTCCCAAATGAAGACAGACAATAAACTAACAACTAAGAAAATTGTGTTGTTGAGAAGAAACAGAGAGAAAGGGGAAGGTGTCCAGAACGTTGTTACAAGTTGTTATATTCAGTAAGGTTGTCAGACTAGAGTGCACTGAGAATTATGATGTGAACAATTATTTGAAGGTGATGAAGAAGCCAAACATATCCAGATGTAAATAATTATAAAGTAGTGGGAATAGCTAGAATAATGGCCCAAAGATGTGCACTCCCGGTGTCTGATATCAAGGTCCAGCAAAAAGAATGATTCAGTGAGGACACGTGAGGGATGGGGGAATGGTAGAAGATGAGACCAGAGAGGTTAAGAACGTTGGGTAGAAAGCAGATTATCTAAGGCCAAGCACATTTTCACTTCGGCTCTGACTGAGTGGGGAAAGGAAGTGCACAGCTTTCTGAATAGAGGAGTGAAACAGTCTATGCTTTTCAAAAGGATGCAAAATTGACCATAAGGGGACAAAGGTAGAACATCAGAGATATATTATGAAGTTTCACAGTAGTTCAGGTAAGAAATACTAGAGGTAGACAGCTGTGGATGTGAAAAAGTGGTCTGATTATATATGTTATATAAATATGTTGAAGGTAGATTCCAGAGGATTTCCAGAGAGATTGTAAAGGCTAACAATGAAATACCAACATAATCTTAATGTAGTAACTAATACCTAATAATTATGAATTCACATGGAAAATTACACATGTAAATCAAGGAAACAGTTCATTTCTGAAACAGTTCAATTTCTATGACAAGCTGAAAAATAAATTTTTGTGCTAAAAGTCCCTCTTACTAGTACACATTTACTAGATATGTAACCTTAAATTGAATGAAATGTTGCAATAAGAAAGTGTGACAGTTAAAGATGCAACTCAGATGTAAAACCTGTATTATGTATTGAATGGAGTATTAATGAGTAGTTGCTCATTTAAGGAAGAGAAATCATTAAATCCATTTCATTGAATAAGTAGCCTCCTTGTGAAACTAGAGAAATTGTATATGATGTTATTATATTTTTGTGACTGGCCTTTATTTTACTTAAAAGTGCTTTAAAAATGTCATATTTTAATACTAAGAAGGTTCAGCATATTGGAACATTCGGCAAATTTAACAAAAGCTTAGCAAAGCATTTTGATAAAGTAAAATTCAAATAAAGGTTCAGAATATTAGTTCCTTCAATTCAAAAGAAAATTCCTTACAATTAACAATTATACTGCAATTATATTACAATGATAGGAAAATGATTAGAGACCAAACATGCTTGGTTATTTTAAAAGAATACAATCATTAGCATAAAATGATTTGTAGTGTAATTTTACTTCACTTGGGAAAAAGTGATTCCTTTTTATTTTTTTTATTTTTTTTTGGTACTGGGGATCGAACTCGAGTCCTTGCGCTTGTACAGCAGGAGGTGAAACCACTGAGCTAAATCCCCGGCCCAGTGATTCCTTTTTATATTTAGAAAATATACCTAAGAATACAGCTAGTAAGACCATGTTCTAATGAAGTATACTTATTCCTGCCTATCATGATTTAAAAAATATTATTAGACTTAGGTCAGATGTGCAGTTAAAAGTGAGGGAAATACAAATATTTATCATAAATAAATATACAGCATTTTTATATTTGAAATTCCATAAGCATTAGTTGGAAAATATAATTTGGAAAATTATATTAAAAGCTTACACAGCTTTGCTAGCATTTAATGCTTTAGAGACAAGATGGCCCAACACAATTAGCCAAGTCCTGAGGCAGCATGAAAATGCTGAAATAATGGGATTGTAAGAACTCACCAAGTCAGAATGCTTCAAAAATTATTTTAATTATTTAAATTGTGATTTCACTTAACATATCTCATGATTTACAAAATAGTTTGTGTATGTTTTGTTCTTATGTACTAATCATTAAATAAAATTATAGTGGTGAGTTTTACTGGCTTATAAATTTTATAAGAAATGCTTTAAAAAAGTAAAGCTCTGTAATATACGACTCATGCCATGAAAATGAATTTTTATTTTTATCTATCTCTTTTAGGTCACTATATCTCAAACTGCCATACAGACATCTGATGTGCATAGTAAAAGCATTAGAATCACTTGCATATATATACAAAACTATGTATCACTAGCTGCAACCTGGATTGCCTACACAATGAAGACTTCCTGAGTGTGAGGTCCAGGATTGGCTTTTGTAACAAGCTCCTAACAAGAAGTCTGGGAACAAAAGTTTGAAAACTAAATAACTATATAGTGGGTGATAGTGATAACTTATTTGTTCATTATGTGTACACCAATCACAGAGATTAAGGTGTTGATCCCAAAAGCAGTCACCAATAAACTTTGTTACCTACATAGCTGTGTCTCCGAGTCTATTTATGCCACAGGAACTCCAGCTGCAATGCCTGGCTATATGGCTGAGTTCACAAAATAATACATGTGTCTCTCTCTTGCATATTGGTTTTGTTTGATACAATAAGGGTTTTGCTTGCTTTCAAATTTAATTATTAGGCAAAAATAAAGTTGTAAAAACTGAAGATTTCACTGAGAAATCCTGATTTCTAGATTGCTTTCTAGATTTGATATATCTGGTTTCACCAGACCAGTAAGTTTCCTCAGAGAAGACCAAGGAAACCCTGTTCTCTTCACAGAAGTAAATTCCCTCTCCAGGTCCCCGGGGGACACACAACTCTACAATGGTTTCAAATTAATCAGTTAGTTGTTCAGGAATTTGTTAAACAAATTCGACAGTTACTCAGATAAATGTCTAAGCTATAATCTTGGAGATTTAATTTTGGTTCTTAAATACTAGAATTTAGCAAAGGGCATAAGGCAGTATTAATAGATACATGATTTGGGGTTTGTTTCTTGCCTCTGTACATCTTTGGTTACTCAGACTCTACACTTTAATTTCCTACAACTTGAAAATGGCAAAATTAACATTAATATTATCAGGCATTATCAGGATTCACTGAGGAAATGAATGCAAAGAACCTAAGATAGAGCACAGTATTATGTAAATTAAACATACAGGCTTTCATATGACATACATATACACTCTCACTATAGATATGTATATGTACATATAGATGTACACATATGTAATTTACACTGCATATGTTGTATTTATTGTATATCTGTATACAATATATACTGTAAGAAAGTATTATAAATCAAGTGACATTTAACATGGATATTTGAAAAAATATATGGTATTAGTCAGTGTTTTTTTAAAATTTAGGAAGAGCCAAATAAAGATACATGGAAGTCCAAAACAAGTGTGCTCTATAGTCTGCCGCTAGCAATGTTTTTTTTTTTAACTTATATTATAAACTATAAATGTTTCTTGGGTGGCCAAAATATTATTTTAGAGGAGTGCTTTTCTGATACATATGCTACACAGTTTTTATTAATTTACTTTTATGTCTAAAACCATAAAATTATGATAATTAAGGAATACGCCCAAGTTTGGGAAAGGGGATATTTTAAAGCTGTGTACTTGACTATCTTTATATCGAAGGCTGACTCAAAGAGGCATATTAGTAACTTACTTTGCACCTTTAAAATTTAGAGCCTATCTTTAGCAGGTCATTGGATCAAATCAGAATAAAAAATCTCTTTTGATTCAGTGATTGAAATAATTCCTAAGGCAAGACTTTCATAAGTTACCTATGGAAACTTCTACTCATTATGTTCAGAAATTCCTAGAATTCGTTAGGCATTTTGTCACCCACCATGAGTACATATTTTAGCAGTTCCTTGAATAAAGATATTAACTAACACTATTTTATAGGCCTTATATGAAGAACAGCAGTTTATCAAGTTGGTCATTTTACACTGTACTTAATTTAAAGGCTTGAATTAATATTGTACTGACACAGTCTCCAAAGGGAAAAATCAAACACAAAATCTGATGCAAAAAAATTTCATTAACTGCAGTTATTTCTTCTGCCCAACTATTCTCAATTCAATTTCAAATGTGTACTTGTGTGCATATGTGTATTTTTGAGTATCTATAGTTAAGCATTTCAACAAAAGTTTATTTCTTTTTGTCTTTCTAGAAAAAAAACAAGTAGAAAATACCAATTAATGCACCTACTCTAAAACTTAGGAGTAAACACGTTGTTATTCCTTATTAATTTGGCATGTCTTTTACTTCAAGAAGCTGAAATACTAGCACTCAATGTGTTAAAATATTTTAAAAAATATTTAGGACTCCTGTCATTCTTCCTCAAATGTTTTCTTCCTTTTCCTCACTACTGTACTTTTTCTCATTCTCCACTTTTTACACTTTAGTTCAAGAAACAAACAATGATTTCTAGTGTACAGAATATAAAGTTCTAGAAAATGTGCATGTTTATTATATTCTTACACACAAATACCATATATACATATATATTAAATTTATATATATAAATTTATATGTATATATAAATTTAGTACCAAATTATATATATAAATATATAAAATTTGGTACTACATTTCAACACACAAAGGATGTTTTCCCTGGCCAACTATAATCAAGATCAAGGTTTTGGAAAGGCAGTTGTTTGACAATTTTATTTATATTTTCTCAGCTTATTTTTAAAGTTGAAAATTCAATCTGTATTAAAATATATACCTACAAAGTTAGTAAATCAAAAATGAAAGATTTTTACCCCTAACTGATCATTCTGGCTTTCATACAGTGCTGTTCTTTAGCATCTTTCAGTTTGATATCATTTTTGGATGTAGCTAAATGCCAGATACCCTGATAAACATATATTCTACCAGCTGGATCTCCATCTGCTCAACTAAACATTTTCACACCAAATCTGTATAAAAAGCTATGTTTTCAAAGAGAGTTGTCTACAACCGAAATATTAAAATCTTAACTCCAGGAGTCTTTCCACTTACATATTTCACATGTATTTAGTTATGAATACAAAACTACCTCCAAGTATTATCAATGGTCGGCCTTAGGTTGACAAAGGTAATCTTAAACCATTCCTAAAGGGGCAGACACTCTTTAGAGTGCAAGAAATATTTTTGAGATTCTTCACCTAAAGCATGAGTATGTCTATTACTTTTTGATATGTTTTCTTGGGAAAAAACCCCACAAAATTAATATTAATGGACAGAATGATTATTTAAAATATGTATTGTTTGTCACAGGATAGCTGCGTGTGCTTATCTATGGATATATTTCATTAACATGCTTACAATTAAATTCTTATAATGTTTATCTGAATCTATTTAACTAGACCAAAAGTATGCAGATTGGCCAAGAAAATCACAAGTAGATTTCTTTAAAAGTTTATACCTGAAAACCAAATCAAACTAAGCTGGTGACAAAGAAAGTTCCATACACCTCAGTAGCTATTAGATTTTCTAGGTTAGAACAATCATCTGCAAACCATTATTTGATTCTGGGAAACCCAAGAGAATATTAAAAGGACGAACTACAACAATACAAGAGGATTCCCACTGAGGCAAATATGGGGTCACAGTACTCAGACAACGCATTAACAAGTAACAGGGAAAGTTTTGAAGGCAATCCAGAAAACTGGATCTTGCCAAATATGTGTACACTACCGCTAAATAAAACATTGGCGGCCACATTTTAAACAATATGTATATAAAGATGTTGGGACAAGGAGGGATGGGGTGCATTCTTCCACACTTAAGAAACACAGTTGATAAAAAAAGAAGTAACTGTGACTTCAAGATACACACCTTCATTACCTAACCTAGGCAAGCAAACACAAAGCATTCAGATCTTTGCATTTTCTTACAAATCATGACCTTGACCAGGAAGCAGAGGAAAATGTTTCTGTGTGCTCATTCATAACAAAAGCAGAAGTAAAAATGTTTAATATTTTAAAAGGAAGATGGCATATATGCAAGCCATTTATCCAAAGATTTTACATTCACTATTCAATTCTCTTTTCACGCACAATTATCCTGGGAAAAACCCATACTTTGCAGTGAACATATCTTTTCTAAAACTGGGGTTATGTAGGATAAAAACTAGGGTGCATGGGAGTAGACTGAAGGGGGAAACAGACACAGACTTTTTTTCAAACAACTATTTTATAAGAAAAACACCTTAGTTCTATCTCTGTAGTTCCCCTAGGGAGAAAAAAACAAACAAACAAACCCAAACCAAAATGCAAAGATACACTTATGATGCAATTTCTTCTAAGATTTTTCTAGCTGAAAAACTATAGCATTTCCAGGAATGATTTATGCATACAGAGAAATACTTCTTATAAAATACAGATATACATACATATATATATACACACACACATATATATATATATGTATGAGTGTATATATATATATACACACACATACATATATATATATATATATATATATATATATATATTTTTTTTTTTTTTTTGGTACCGGGGATTGAACTCGGGCCCTTGCGCGTGCGCAGCAGGCCGCGAAACCACTGAGGTAAATCCCCGGCCCTAATACAGATCAGTATTAATCCTAAATTCAAAGACTAATGAAATTTAAAAAGAATTAGTCTTAACTGTTTTTTAGTTTTTTCCCCAGTACTGGGGATGGAACTCAGGACCTCGTGCTTGTCAGGCAGGTGTGGCACCACTGAGCTACATCCTCCACCCTCAATTGTTTTTTTGTTTTTTTTTGTATTAAATTCTTTTATTGGTACATTGTAGGTATACAACACAATTACATTTCTCATTGGGAATTGTACCTTTACATAATGCATCTTGGTTCTTATTTTTTCCCCATTCCTAGCCCTCCCTTCACGCCCTCCACCTTTCCCTATTTACAAAGACTTTATTTCCATTTTTTCCATTTCTCATCATTTTTCCTTTCCCTTCTTTCCTTTCCCCTGCCCCTCCCACTACCCCTACCCCTTTGGACCTTTTCTTCCTATTTTACATTATCGATTATTCATTCTAATCATTGGTACATTTTAGGTATACAATATGACGACATTCATCATTTGGTTTTTATATCAAGAAATTTCAGTGTTACCACATTTTATTCTATTTTCTTTTAAATACTCAAAATTCCTTAAGAGAAAAACTCACCATCTTATTCTTAAAAAAAAAAAAAGAGTATGCCCCTTTATCAAAACGTCAGGCTTATTAAGTTGCATGCACATAGGCAAAACTAGTAATGGGGTAATTGAGCCCAAAACTAGGATCAATTGTCTAAAATTTTCTGTAATTACAAACTTTGATTAAAATGCCAAACATTAGGATGCATTTATCAACCATATTGCTTCCCACCCACCATATCTACTCTCATTCTTGTCAAAATACATCTACTTAGAGTATCCAGGTAAAAATAAAAGATAGAGAATCCAAAAATATTCCAACAAAATGGAACTATCATTTTTCTTCATATTGAAAGTAAGTGTACATTTAATCAATTTTGCAGTAAAATTGTTTTGAACCGAATGATACACTTCAAGTTTACTCAGATGCAGTTTCAAGAAATGAATATATCTAATTGGCTGAAAAAAACCTTTGGAATCACAAAATCATTAATGAAGAAAATTTGCTTGATTGAAGCATTTGCCAAGAAAATGGCTATCACCAAACACATGAGATTAAATAATTATCTGTTTTCTCTGCTGGCTCAAGATAGATGTAGTGCCGATGCCTACACTTAGTAACAAATGACACAACATCCTCTCTGAGACATTAATGAGACCAATCAAATATTCAAGAATGGTAATTGTAGATTTATAAAACGCCTGATCCCTCTACCATATATTAGTTATATGGCAGACAACTCTATTTATAGGCTAAATTCAGATAATAAAAATATTCACAAAAATACTCAAGAATATTGTCCCCCTATCAGTAGAAGCAAAGGAAAAAGATAGAAATCTGCTATTGTCTAGTTTCCCTAAGTGGTTCTGTCTGCTTCATCACTGAATCCCCAAGCCCTAAGTAATCTGTCTGGTATAATGTAAACACGCAATATGTATTTGTACAACACATTACCAAAAACACAACCCTAATGTCAATATAATACTGCACAACATTCAGTATCATCTTAAATAAGTGAGTGGTTTTTAAACAAATGCTCTATGGATGTAAAATACATGGAGACAGTTTTTCATGATTGTGAAGTATCTAACGAATAGCATAACTAGAACTTACATAGAAAAGACTCACTAGCATGTGCTCTAAAATCATCCATCTGTGAGGACTTCTAGTAATTCACTGAAAATTAAAAGTAGAAGAAAAAACAGAAAGGGATTTTTTATTTTATGAAAAAATAAAACAAAATTCCACAATAAGAAATAATAAGAAAATAACAATCAACACACTGTATATCATAATCTTAAAAGTATAGCAAAGTACACAATATAGACACAGAAGACACATATAAAGAAACAGATAATACACAAAACTTTCTTTTCAATAAGCTAAAAAAAACAAGTAGCACAAATGAAACAAATTAACGTATATATTAACATATTTCTGAAACAATAGGTAATTTGGAGAACTATTTGACCTTCCCCCTAATTCCAATTTATCTATCTTCTGTTTTGCTTTTTATTTGAGAGAGACAGAGTTCTCATATAAGAGAAACCATGAGATATTAAAGCTTATGTGTCTAACTTATTTTACTCGATATTATGTTCTCAAGTTGCATCCATTTACCTATGAATCCCTCAAGTGTTATCGGATTTGTTCACTGAATCTTTAGGATAAGACTATTTTCTCTTTCATCTCCATCACCTTTAGTGAATCTCCTGCTAATACAGAACCCTAAGAGGACCTACGATGTCATCATGACATATCACATTCTTAGACTAATACTCTTCAGACAATCTGCTCTATGAATATAAGAATCTTTCTTACATAATACTTCATCTCCAGTGGCAAACAGTACTTTTCTTATCACAGCCACTCACTACATACTGAATAAATCAGTGAATGGGGAAAAACAACAGAGACAAATTGTAATTGAATATACTCAATATATTCAATATTTTGCAAACTATAGAGTGTATGGAAGGTTACTATGTTTTTAAATTTTTTTATGTTACTACATGTTTGGAGTATATAATGATTACATTCATCATGAAGAGTTGATTCATGTACACAACACATTTTAATTCTTTTTTATTTCCCATTTCCCTCCTTTTCCCGAATCCCGTTGCTATTATACCTTCCTTGTTTTTCTCCAAGTTAGCCAAGTCCGGTCTTGCAATTGGTGTTTATATTACACACCTGTAAATTGTCCTATGTTTCTCATCTCTTTAAAATATATTTGTCTGTATTGCTGTAAACCTTGCTGTCTGGAATTTGGCACAATAATCCCAGTAGGAAGTGACAAGTGTGGGACAGAGCTGGATATCAGCTACCCATAGTTCACAGATTAGTGCCATCTAAGACATATCGACTGTTCTCATGGCTACAAGACTGATACCGAGTTGATTATATCAAGAATTCAGCTCTCACTCTTCATCTTGCAAGACTATCAACAGCATTTTACACAGATCACTACTTTCTCCTTGAAATATTTTCTTTGCTTCCGGAACATCAAACTCTATTTCGCACTTGTCTTGCCATTCTGTTACATTTTTGGAATGTTATTCATCACCCAGCACCCTGGTACTTGGATTTTAACCCTCCTTTGATTCTACTTATATGTACACTATTTTTAGGTCATTTTGTTTTATGATTTAAATTTTCATATCTATGTTGAAAATTCTAGATTTGTATCACTAATCCAGACCTCACATAGGAACTCTGCCCACTAATTTTTTGACTCTACATTCCAAATATACACACAAGGGGCAACATCTAGACATTTCATTGCTACCATCTGGTGGAAGCCACCTTAACCACTGTTCTGGATTATTCCAATAGCCTCCCAAACTAATTCCCTGCTTTTACCCTTCAGCTTCCTCAGCCTCACTCTTTTTCTTTTTTTTTTTTTCTTTTGGTACCGGGGATCAAACTCTGGACCTTGTGCTTGTGAGGCAGGCAGCAGAACCACTGAACTAAATCCCTGGCCCCCTCAGACCCATTCTTAACCCAGGAACCAAGTCTACCGCTAAAATGTCAGACTTCCATTCAAACTTCCCAGTTGCTTTCCATCCTCCTCTAAAGTCAGGGGTTATTGCTACCCACAAGACCTAACACATTAAGTTCTGCAACATGGCTAACATCCTGCCTTCTCTACTGTGCTCCTTTTGTCTCTGCACACTAAGCCTGTCTTTCAGCTGGTCATGCTAAGCACACACTTTCTTCAAGAACTGCACAGACTGCTCTCCTTGTCTGGAACATGTTTTCTTCTCTTGGCTTTGCTCTCATATCTCACACAGGCCTTTGTTCAATGTCATCTTCTCAAAGAAGCCTTTGCTAACAACTTTAAAAAACTGTAACCCTCTGACAATTTTGACTTCCTTCATGATTTGAACAACAGCATCTAGTCTTTTGTATATATTTTATATATTAAAGATTTTTTTCCATTCTACTCCATCTCACTCCTAGTAGAAAATTCTGAAGAACCAAGATTTGTTTGTCCACTGCTTTTCCTTAACACCTACAGTAATCTATGAAACATATGAAATGCTGAATAAATATTTTTGAACTATACAAGAATGAATAAAAATTTGGAGGGAAAATACCTCATAAATGAATTTCCAAGTATGAGCCAACCAGAAATGTTTTGGTGACAGAATCCACAGTGTTCTAAAATGTACCATAAGTCAGACTTTAATGACATTCCCCCCCTCCCAACAGAGGTAAGTTGGTTTTACATGATTTTATTATATTTGAATAGCAAGATTTGTCCTACATATTGATTCCTGAGTTACAAAAATTTCAAAACATAAAAGACACTAATCTGGATAATAATATATTATCATTGGAGAATTCTCACTGAAGTCCTACATAATCAATGTGCCTCCTCTAAGCGCACAACTTAATAATAAGAAGAAAGATTTGTCAGAGAAAACAGAAGTAAAGAACGGAATGGTTTGCTTAAGGAGACTGTGATTGACAAAATAATATGAAAACATGAAACTAAAATCAGCAAAGTTCTCAGTTTTCTAATCCAAAGTTAATAATATTAAAAAAAGAAGGAAAGAAGGGTCAAGTTCAGGCTGTATGTTGTGGAATAAATTAATCAAAACTACATTATAAAATTCCATGTTTATATTTCATTATTAAAACAATGTAATTATAGGGTGAAAGTTTCATCATATTGACACACATACAAATATATAATTCCTCATGGAACTTAAATGAATAAAGTAATGAGATCTTTTTTTAGTTTGTTTTTTTTTGGTCCCGGGGATCGAACTTGGGTCCTTGTGCTTGTGCAGCAGGAGGCGATAATGAGGTCTTTTTAACTTTTAACTTCTATTTCCTTAGGAATTTTATGCTACAGTTAGATTAATGAATATGTCCTCTTTTTAAGATCTATGTTGTAAAGACATAAGTAATACATGACTAATCTGAGTAACAGCAGAGTCTGCCCTACAAGTTCTGAATGAGACATTGGTTACTAAACATTTATCATACATTTTTAAAGAAGTAATAAACATTTCAATCGCCAATCATTACCAGTTTTTACTTCAAATACAAAAGTCTGAAAGGTTTTATCAATTAACATGTAAGCCAGACTACAAGCAACATTAATGAAAATATGGAAATAAACTTGTCATTTTTAGATATGCTAACACAGCAACAGCATATGGTCCAAGAACCTTTCCAAGAATTTTACTCCACTTCTAATAAAGAATGTGATTGCTATACCAAGAACTATCAATCTTGACATATTTTATTTTTCAAATACTTTTCCAAAATAGCTACTCTTTGTAGATGTGTGAAAATAAGGGAAGTCCTAAAATATACATTCTATCAATTAAAAAGTATGATTGGGTTTAAACTTAGTGACTTTATGAATTTCCTCACATATTCTGACCATCTTGTCGAATGATTTTGATAATATTCTGTATAAAGGTTTTTGTTCTATACCTGGCTCTACTGTATACAATGAAAATGTAGAAGTAGAAAGTAAAACCAGATTCTTTACTGTAGGGCCCATCGACACCACATTTAACAACTCAAGGGACTCAACGACTCACATTTGGAGTAGAAGATAATGAGCAATGATATAAATGAAGAAATTATTAGCAATTGAATTCTCATTTAAAGTGTAAGTAGATATATAGATATAGTTAGAAGGAAAACAATGTTTTTGAGGGAATGGAGAAAATGTCACCATTGATGGAATGAGGTGAGCAGATGACTTAGGAAAATTAGAATAATTCTTATTATACAATGTGAAACATAAAAATTATATTATTTGAAAAACAATGTTAAAAAAGGGCACTCATAGGATGAAGGTGGTACTTAAACTAAGGCAATTAATAGCATTTTCTCTAAGGGCAAAGTAATTATTATTGCTTCTGCCACTTTAGCTTGGGTACCAGGTGGGAGGCATCTCACAGGTGTCAAGGACTTAGTGACTGATTCTATACTTTGGGACTGATTTTAAGACATTGCTGTATGGGGAGCATACTCACCAAACACGACATTGATCATTTCTTAAGTGACTTTTCATTAGATTTCTCTCTTCAAATTCAAAATAAAAGGTACCCACATGTCAAATATTTCAATAAAGCAATGAAATTATGGAGAAAGGTGTTATAGATGTTGGAGCATTAAGTTGGCAACATGGGAAAGCAGTAACCTTGAAACAGTATAGATGTAACTGACAAATAATGCACAAAGTGGAACAATGTAAATAAAATAGTGAACAAAGATGGCCTAATAGATTTTCTCCAATTTTATTTTCTTCATATAGAGTCACACAACTATAATAAACCATATTTTCTAAGGTTCCACTGATATCTTTCTAGCTAAATCTAAAGGTCTTTTCTCAGTTTTTCATATTTAAGCCTTTCCAAATTCTACAACTCTTGACCACATGCCTTGCAGAAATATGTAGACTATATCTTTAGCAGATAATATATAAAAAGCATATTCTAGAGTGCCTTTAAATCCAATGTAGGCTTATGTCTTTTTTCATATGTAACTGACAGTAACAGGGACTCCATGATATATATTAAACTTATTTCATGTACTGAGATAAACATTCATCAAAAATGATCATAGAGAGTTAAAGAAATAATCAGAATAACTAAAGATAAAGAATTATTTCACTGGAAATGTATAAAAATTAAGGTAATATTACTTTCTTATCAATAATTCCTTCAATGTAATTTACTATGTATGTGGCAAACAGCAATTCACATAATGTCCTGTTTAGTTTGTCAATTATTTCTCGAAAAGATATGTATGTTCTGTTCTTCAGTGATCATTATAAACTACATTGTAAACTACTATGTTATTTTATCTTTTCCATACCAACCATAAGGAAATATGGAATGAATGGGCTTTCATTATATAACTCAGCCTTTCAGCAAACATAGGCAACACTGTGTCACATTACCTCACATGGAAATAATTCATTTATCTATTTTTTCATGAAATATATATTATGCAAATATTTCACACTTGACTTTGGTAGGTGCCTGACTTTTGAAAGTAACTTTTAATAAAAGCATTTGTTTAAGAATATTCTCATACAATTTGATTCTAAGTGTGTTCACAGGGGAGCTCAACTGCTTTTTGTACTTCTGGCTAAGGTCAAGTATTTTAGACTGCAGTTCATTTGACCTGATGGGAGCTGACGAATATAGTTATATCAAATAAATAAAAAGAAATAAATATAAATATTGATAAAATTAACAGATGAATAATAATATCATAACAATATAAATACAATAATAGACCTGATAACTCTTCCTATCCTGATATTGGCAAATTATATTTCTGCTAACTTTGTCTATGACTATATGGATAACACACTATAAACAATGAAGAGTTATCTATAGAATGTGAGTTTTGTATATTCTAATCTGTAATCTGATATGAATTTATGCAAAATTGCATATTGTATTTCTTTGCTGAGTGGCTTATATTTTTATTATATGGAGTTTCCATATAGGAACTCAATTATAACTTTAATAAAATTGAAGATTTGTGCTATATTACAATGTATTTGTGCATGACAAAAATAAGTTTGTGTAAACATTAGTATTGCTTCTGTGTACATACTATAAATACATCTTAAATTCTGAAGATAAAAGCAAGATATTTCAGAAAAGGTCCTAAATTTCCAATGCAATATTAAAAATATTATATAGAATACTTTTTAATTTCACATTTTCAAATAAACTGGTACAATCAACAATTGATAAAGTGGTGATTTAAAGCAATTCAATTATGAATAGAGAAAGAGAAAAAGTTATTGTAATCCAGCATGGACAATGTATCTAAAAGTGTACCTTGATTTAGTATAATTGTATTATGTGTTTGTTATGTTTTTGGCCTATTAATGTGGTTGTTAACTGATATGTATAAAAATCAACTATATATGGACCCATAAACTAAATAAATAAATCTGATGTTGGCAACAAAGGGGGACAATGGAGGAGAAGGGAAAAAAAAAGGATTTAAGATGTGTTATACACATGTAACAGTTCCCTACAGTGAATGTAATCATTATGTAGTACAAATATACATTAATAAAAAATTTTAAAAAGGAAAATTTGGTTTCACATTCATCAAAATAATAGATTAATTTTATATTTATATAATTCCCTATTTTAAAAATTATCTAGCCTGTACATAAAAATTCTACATTTTGGAGCAGTATCAAATTACTAGAAAGGAAAAACTGACATATAATATTGGAAAAGTCCAGAGAAGTATGCTAAAATGTTATCATTTTTGCCATTCTGTATAGAAACCTACATTCTAGTGCCTTTTCTATGCATTATAAAAAGGATATTCTGAACCAGACCACAAATATCAAGGTTAAGAGTGTGATGCAAATCCATTTCATTCCTCAGTAGCTATGGATATATTTGCATATTTCACCCTTACATTTGATCCCAAACTAGAATAGAAGATAATGTGAACACATATTTCAAAATGTTAGGGTGTAAGTCACCGCATGTTTTGATTTCCATCCCCAGAATAGGACAACACAACTATGAAAATCAAGCACAGCAAAAGATAAATAAGATAGGGAATAGGAGAATAGGTTACTGTGCCTGTCTGATCTCACAGGTAATCTTACCTAGTCACTTTTGAGGCCTTATCACTTTGGGAAATTTCTTAACTTTTTGCATACTGAATAATAACATATTTCTCACAAAACTGTTGTAAGTTTGATTCCTAGGAAATTAACAATGTATTAACATGGAGGCCTGAATCCTTCAATATTTTCTACAAACCCTAGTCCTAAGTTTTCTGCCATTAAAAACATATGGGGATACCCAAGAAATATTGTAAAAATTCTCTCTACTTCTGTTTTTAGTATTAGAATGAAATGAAACTTTAACGTGAAACACAATCATCAACACGTGTGATATATTATATGTCTAGGGTTGTAATATAAGCTTTTTGCTTTGACCAAGAATGAGACATTAATTCTATTTAAAATTTTACAATTTCATTGGTATTTACATTATAACTCTAAATGATCTGTTAAAGTTCTGCACATCATTAGAGGCTGAAGACATTACTTTTTAGAGAAGTAAAATAATTACATTTTTTAAACCACATGTATTTTGTAATGGAGACCACCACAAAAGATACTGATAGAGAGGCACCAAAGATTGGAAGGACAGACCTACTGGACCTATGAGATAATATTTGGTGACATTACAATCATCATCCAGTTTTTAAAATATTCTAAATTTTTAATTCCATGCCTATTTATCTATAACAATTAAAATGGGGACTATAAAACTAAACTGCATGAATGCTTATAAAGTTATTTTCTTTCCAAAATGCTGTTGAATATTACTGAATACTGATGGATAACTATAAATTATTTTCCTCTATATTTGATGAAAATTTAAATAGAGATAGAAACTATTTTTTTCTGTTTAGCAATGAGACAAAGAACATTATAATTCAAAACATACACAATAAAGCTATCTTACTCATCTCTTCATAGTTTACAGAGATGATTGAATAAAGATCTGAATATATATATATATGTACATATATAATATGAGGCATATATAGGGCACCTTTCTTGCTTTAAACTAGAAAAGAGGCACAGATACTATGCTTGCTATGCAGTACAAATTGGAAGGTTTGGTTTTTTTTGGTATTGGGCACTGAACTCTGGTCCTTGCGCTTGCGAGGCAGGTGGTGGAGCCACTAAGCTAAATCTCTGGCCCACAAATTGGAAGTTTAATCATTAATTTATATATTGTGAAAGCCTATTGAAAGTAATATCTTAAAAGCAAAACAATAGTCTATATCACATATTCAGTACCAAAAGTATTAAGCCTTTCAACTATTATATTTAAGGGAAAAATAATCAGACATAATTACCATTTATCCAAAATAATGCACTAGACTATGAAGCTTGCTCAAGTGAATGTTCTTTATACTCTCTTCAGTGAGTTTAGCATCAGTAAATCAGGCCAAGCCAGGCATACATGAAAGTTTCAGATTCTATTCATATACCCTATGATACAACTGCTTAGATACCATGTGTACATCACTTTGAAAGCCTAGCAGGCGGGCAGTCAAATGTCCAGATGCTCAGTGCCTTTTCCCCCATATAAGAAGAGAAGGGAACAGTTCTATGCCAATACTCGGTCCACCCTACTGCCCAAGTATCCAAGTGTAACCCCGTGCTTTGAATGGCATCTTTCTTCCATTTTAACAATTTCACCAAAATTGTGAAGGTTATCTAGAATGATATGAATTTCAGTTTAGAAAACACTGCAAAAAGACAGAAAAACAACCATATATAAGCTATTCTCTTCTTTTTGTGTGTCATTTGTAAGAATGGGGATGGGAGTTGTTACCAAGAAGGCATAAAAAATATAAAAGAGTAATTAGAAAGGACTGATGGTGTTGTTCTACTGTATTATGTTTAAGAAACGTTCAGTATAGTGAGACTCTTCACAGAAAGGACCTTCAAAAACAGGGTAGTGTAATTCTGTTTTGTTTTCAAATCCACAATTCAAAGTCTCACTTTTCTCCCATGGGAGAGAGATCCTTGAGGATAAAGTTGCTCAATAATGTCAAAGATTACCAGTGATCAAAAGCAAGATTCCAGTGACCACACACCATTTCCAAACGGTCAGAATCATAAGATCTTTGAGTAAGTGAATGTATTTAAACAGTGATTGAACAAGATTGAAACAAAAGTCTTCGTTTTATGCCTTGGAATACAGATTAGAAATGGGATGTACATTTCTGTGAGTAGATCCTTGACCAATTCTACCCACAGAAAAAGCTACTTATACAAATACAAAATTAGTTTGCACACTGTGCTGCATTTCATTGAAGAAAAACAAATTGTGTTGAAGGGGGAAAAGTCTATTTTCAGAGATAGAGTCTTACCTACTTTAAAAACTTACTTAGATTTGTATAAGCATATGCAGTAGATAAATGAGAGATTTATCTTGTCGAGCACTGGCAGAAAAGAAAATATTCCAATATTTTTCATATTAAACAGTACAGTATCGCAGACAAGTGAGTTGTTATTCTCGTTACTGATCTCCGAAATGCAGCTCTCAAGCTAGATGTCCCTCAGAAAGAGTAAATATCATGAGACAGAAAGAGAAGCAGCATTTGGAGTGAAATATTCAAAGCCCTAAAAGAAAATAGCCTCCAACCCAGATTGATGTACCCTGCAAAACTATCTTTCAAAATGGATGGAGAAATAAGATACTTTCAGGACAAAGAGCACCATAGGAACTTCGTGAGTACCAAACCAGCACTCCAAAGAATTTTACACAATATCCTAGGAACAGACATTGAAGATCACAACCCCAGGAAGCAAAGCAGAATGAACCCATCTGGCATGACAAGAAATTAAATGGAAAGGGGGAGAACCCAACAAAAAGAAAAAGTCATGGCAATGACAAGTCAATACATTTCAGTTATAACTATCAATGTTAATGGTCTCAATTCACGAATCAAAAGAAATTGGCAGAATGGGTCAAGAAGCAAAATCCAACAATATGCTGCATACAAGAAACACACTTAATTCAAAAGGAAACTCATAGACTGAAAGTTAAAGGGTGGAAAACAATACTCCATGCGACAAGAACCCGAAAAAAAGCAGGAGTAGCTATCCTCTTTGGAGATCAAGTAGATTTCAAACCAACACTGATTAAGAGAGATGAACAAGGACACTACATCCTTGTAAAGGGAACAATCCAAGAGGAAGAGATGACAATCATAAATATCTATGCACCAAACACTAGTGCACCCAACTATATAAAACAAATACTAACGGACAAGAAAAGTCATGTATGCACTAATACAATTGTAGT
Organism: Heterocephalus glaber; assembly: GCF_053883595.1. Taxonomy (NCBI): domain Eukaryota; kingdom Metazoa; phylum Chordata; class Mammalia; order Rodentia; family Bathyergidae; genus Heterocephalus; species Heterocephalus glaber. Next base: position 14,144,548 of record NW_028258327.1, on the reverse strand, counting down.
GGGAGACCTCAACACCCCATTGTCACAAATAGATAGATCAACTAGACTAAAAATAAGTAATGAAATACTAGAACTCAATTGAACTCTTGAACAAATGAAATTAACAGATGTTTACAGAGTCTTCCACCCCACAAAATCAGAATACACATTCTTCTCAGCTGCACATGGGTCATTCTCAAAAATAGACCACATGCTCGCACATAGAACACGTTTAAGTAAGTGCAAAGGAATTGAAGTTATCCCCTGTATATTATCAGACCATAGTGCCATGAAATTGGAGATCCATAGCAAAAGAAACTCAAAATATTTCATAAACACGTGGAAATTGAACAACACACTTCTGAATAACCAATGGGTCACAGAGGAAATTAAAGAAGAAATCAGACAGTTCCTTCAATTAAATGACAATGACAGTACAACATATCAGAATCTATGGGACACAATGAAAGTAGTCTTACGAGGGAAATTCATAGCAGTGAATACGCATATTAGGAAAACAGAACGAGCCCAATTAAACAACCTGATGCTGAACCTCAAGCTTCTAGAAAAAGAAGAGCAGGACAAACCCAAAGCTCATACAAGGGGGAAATTATAAACATCAGAGGAGAAATCAATGCAATGAAGACTATGAGAACGATACAAAAAATCAATGAAGCCAAGAGTTGGTTCTTCGAAAGAATCAACAAAATTGACAAACCTTTAGCCAACCTTGTCAGAAAAAGGAAAGAAAAGGCCCAAATCCATGCAATTAGGAATGAAAAGGGTGAAATTACAACAGACTCAGCAGAAATCCAGAGGATCATCAATACCTACTTCCAGAACCTATACGCCAATTAGATGGACAACACAGAAGAAATGGGCAGATTCCTAGATACATATGAATTACCCAAGTTGAATGAAGAAGACCTAAAAATTCTGAACAACCCAATATCAACCAATGAAATTGAAAATGTAATTAAATACTTATCAACTAAGTAAAGCCCGTCCCTGATGGCTTCGCTGCTGAATTCTACAAGACATTTAGAGAGGAACTACTGCCACTACTGTTTAAACTCTTCAATGAAATTGAAAGGGAAACATTACTCCCAAATTCATTCCTGGAAGCAAGCATCACCTTGATCCCCAAAGCAAAGAAAGACCCAACTGAAAAAGAGAACTATAGGCCAATCTCACTAATGAACATAGATGCAAAAATCCTTAATAAGATACTGGCAAATAGAATGCAGAAGATCATCAAGAAGATCATCCACCCTGATCAAATGGGATTCATCCCAGGGATGCAGGGATGGTTCAGTATACGAAAATCAATCAATGTAATACACTATATCAATAGAGCCAAGGACAAAAACCATATGATTATCTCCACACATGCAGAAAAAGCATTTGACAAAATCCAACATGCATTTATGATAAAAACCCTACAAAAAATTGGAATAGATGGTCTCTACCTCAAACTGATAGAAGCCATCTATGAAAAACCAACAGCCAATATCATACTAAATGGTCAAAAACTGAAATCCTTCACACTAAAATCAGGAACAAGACAACGATGTCCACTATCACCACTCTTGTTCAATATAGTTCTGGAAACATTAGCCAGAGCAATTAGAAAATAGAAAGAAATAAAAGGAACAAAGATAGGAAATGAAGAAGTCAAATAGTCATTATTTGCAGATGACATGATACTCTATATAGAAGACCCCAAGAACTCCACCAAAAGTCTTCTAGACTTAATAACCAAATTCAGTCAAGTAGCTGGTTACAAGGTCAACACACAAAAATCAATAGCTTTCCTTTACACCAATGACAGATTCACTGAGAGAGAAATAGGGCAAATAATTCCTTTCACAATAGCATCCAAAAAACTGAAATACCTAGGAATCATCCTAACGAAAGAAATCAAAGACCTCTTCTCTGAAAACTATGGCACTCTGAAAAGAGAGATTGAAGATGATATCAGAAAATGGACAGACATTCCCTGCTCCTGGGGAGGAAGGATTAATGTAGTGAAAATGGCCATACTTCCAAAACTGCTATATAGATTTAATGCAGTTCCAATTGAGATCCCAGCAGCATACTTCATGGACCTTGAGAAAGCAATCCAAAAATTCATTTGGAACAAGAAGAGACCCAGAATAGCAAAAGCAATTCTAGGTAATAGAGACATGGCAGGGGGTATCACAATCCCCGACCTGCAACTCTATTACAAAGCTACTGTGATAAAAACAGCATGGTACTGGCAAAGAAACAGACTTGAAGACCAGTGGAACAGATTAGAAGATGCAGCAACAACGCCAGACACACTCAGCCATCTCATCTTCAATAAAGGAGCCAAACACCCTCACTGGAGGAAAGATAGCCTCTTTAATAAATGGTGCTGGGAAAATTGGGCTTCAACTTGCCAAAGATTAAAACTAGACCTATATCTCTCACCATGCACTAAACTAAAATTAAAATGGATTAAAGATCTAAATATTAAAATAGAAACTCTGAACCAGTTGGAACAGAGGTTAGGTAGAACCCTTAAAGACATTGGTGTAGGAAAAGATTTTATGAACAAAACCTCAGTTGCCCGTGAACCAGCACAAACAATCAACAAGTGGGATCTCTTCTTATTAAAAGGCTTCTGCACAGCAAGAGAAACCACCAACACTGTGAAGAGACAACCCACAATGTGGGAAAAAATCTTCATCTGCTCTTCCTCAGACAAAGCTCTACTATCTGGAATCTATAAAGAACTTCAAAAGATCAGACCTCCCAAATTTAAAGACCCAATCCAAAAATGGGCATCTGAAATGAACAGACATTTCTCAGACAAAGAAGTAGAAATAGCAAATAAATACATGAAAAAATGTTCAACATCACTGGTCATTCAAGAGATGCAAATGAAAACAATGCTGAGATTCCACCTTACTTGGGAAAGAATGGCTGCTATCATGAAATCAACCAATAACAAATGCTGGCAGGGCTGTGGGGAAAGAGGAACCCTGCTCCACTGCTGGTGGGAGTGTAGACTGGTGCAAGCACTGTGGAAATCAGTATGGAGATACCTCAAAGAACTAGGACTGGAAGTCCCATTTGACCCCGCTATTCCATTGCTGGGGATCTTCCCCAAAGAATTAAAAGAATCATACCACAGTGATATATGTGTGCCCATGTTCATAGCAGCGCAGTTTGTAATAGCTAAACTTGGAAACAGCCCAAATGCCCATCAACTGGAGACTGGATAAAGAAAATGTGGTTTTTTAAAATAAAATGTAGTAGTACTCAGCCATATAAAATGAGAAATTAGAGACATTTATAGCTAAGTGGATGCACATTGAGGCAATACTCTTAAGTGAAATAAATAGGACACACACGAATAAATATCAAATAGTTTCTCTGGTGTGAGAAAGTGAAACTGTAAATAAAGACTAAATGTATAATAGGTAATGTGAAATAGGAAGAAAAGGGGCAAAGGGGAAGGAAGTGGCAGGGCTAGGGGAAAGGATAGAAGGGAATGGGATTAATATGAGAAAATGGAAAAACAGGAACAAAATCTTTGTAAATAGGGAGGAATGGAGGGGTTGAAGGGAGGGCTGGGCAAGGGTGAAAAATAAGAACCAAGAGAGACTATGTAAAGGTGCAAATTTCCAATGATGAATGTCATTACATTGTATACCTAAAATGTACCAATGATTAGAATGAAGAATTGATAATGCAAAATAGGAAGAAAAGGTCCAAAGGGGTAGGGGTAGTGGGAGGAGTAGGGGAAAGGAAAGAAGGGAAAGGAAAAATGATGAGAAATGGAAAAAATGGAAATAAAGTCTTTGTAAATAGGGAAAGGTGGAGGGCGTGAAGGGAGGGCTAGGAATGGGGAAACAATGAGAACCAAGATGCATTATATAAAGGTACAATTCCCAATGAGAAATGTAATTGTGTTGTATACCTACAATGTACCAATAAAAGAATTTAATTTAAAAAAAAGAAAGAAAGAAAAAAGAAAGAGCAGCAGCATCCTGAAGACAAGGAAACAAATTCTCAGGGGAATGCCTGCTCTTTGTTCACTATTTATACGATTCATGTGACATGGAAATAATGGGTTTATAGCACAGCATGGTTTCTTCTGTGCACCTAGTTACTGCCAAAACACACAGAGAGAAAGGAAGAGAGAGATGAGGGTGGAGAGAAAAGGATGGAGGGAAGAGGAAAAAATGTAAGAAAGAAAGAGAAAGAAAGCTTGATTGAGAGAGAAGGGAAGGGAAATAACTAGTGAAACAGCATAAAAGCCAAGGGCAGGAAGCCTAACAAAATTGTTAGTGGCAACAAATTCCCACTAACAGCTCCTGGAAGCAGCAATGTAAAAGAGGGAGAACATTTTCTGAGGTGAAGGAAGATTTAAATCTGCTGCTGTCTCTTACATTATATAGAATTGGAACGCATCTGGATGATCACGTTCTTCTACTTCCTCTTTTTTTCTTGTGTTTTACATATCAAGCTTTCAAATGCTTTCTTTTTTTTTAACTTAATAGTTTGACATAATCTAAGCAAATCATTGTGTAAGTGTATATTCAATTACTGCTTTTCAAACAACAGAGGAAGAACTACTGGAAAAAATAGAAACCAATCCAATATTTTAAATGAGAGAAAAATTTTTAAGTGCCTAGTAAGCTTGTACAGAACTAGAAAAGGAAAGCTCATGATTCTTTCATATCTGAATCATCAAATTCCAGCTTTCTCTTAAAATCAGTATTTCAATGAAACACATTTCAATGTCAAATTGCAATAAATCATATTTCTCTTTTATCTAGTTTGACTATTAAGTGGGTTTAAATTACAAATAATATATATTTCCAAATATTTAAAGTTGTCTCAAAGTTGTTGACTCTTTTTGAATATTAAATAGTACTCAAAACCAACAGGTCATTTTCTTGTTTTAATGGAGACAAAGAATATCTCTTAAAAATCTAAATAGCAACAGATTGCTGACCTTTAGAATCTTTTCTTTGTTATTCAAATAAAATCATTATCTCCCAACTTTATAGTGTCTAACCCCCTAAATATACTATAACATAAATTAATAATTGAAGAGGCCTATAGTCTAAAAGACAGTAAATGAAGATACATATATATAAAATATATACATATATAATATATACATATATTGTATATGTAACTAAATTTTATATTAAATTAATGTTAAATTTTACATACATATATAACTCCACATGTAGTAACACCAGGAGTCAATATTTCATCACAAAACCTAGTTTTTAAACTTTACAGGGAAAAAATATGAGATAGATATTTGACATTATTTTGGAAAAAAGTACAGCATTATAAAAACCAATAATAAATACACATTTTTAATTATTGAGATAGTGTCTTAAGAATGCATTCCTTTTAGAAATTGATTAATTCTAAAACTTATTAATTTATAGAATTCCCTGAACTGTGATAGTTTAGGCCAGAAGTTGGTTTTTAGAAATGTCAACATTATTTGTTTAAAGGATATTCAAATATTTAATTTTTTATAATCCTTGTTATAGAGGGGGCTACATACTATGACAGTGACATCAACATGAATCATAAATATTAATCATTATTGTTTTGCTAATGTTTTTCAAGACTATTTTGCTACCAATAAATTTATAGCATATCTGTACAAAATTCCATTCCCATGTATGGACACCACCAACTTGCAACTGTAAAGATTTACTACTATATAAAATACTTTTATCTATTGCTTCATGTAATACTGGGATGCACTAATATGGCAAAAGAATTGCAGTACTTGCACAAGGTCAAAGAAGTGCTTATTTAACTTGATATTCAAATAATATGATTGTAACCCAGTGTACAAGTTGTCTGATATGCTGTTTAGGTCTATTTCTCTAGATACACTATTCCATTGAAACTTACTTTATTTTGATATAGGAAATAATCTGCTCATTTAAATATTTATTGACTATGCAAACATCCCTAGCAACACATATTTTTGGCATATCAATACATTGAAAAAAATCTTTATCTAATGAATAGATAAAGGAAAAGTACAGTAACACAAGCGGAAAGTTTCTGGCTATCAAATCATTCCTAAATACTAAGCTTGACCTTACTGATTCAAAATATGACAAGCAGTCTTTTTTCAGGTTCAATTCCTTTTTCTTTAAATATATTATATTTATTATATTCCAGTTCCAAATGGTGTTATAGGACATAACAATTACTGGAAAATATAAACTCTCATTATTCAGAGGTTCCACAAAGATTAACATAGGTACAGAAAGAAGTTAAAAATCTATAAAGTCTTCATTTGGCATACACTCCTAATTATTAAGGGAAGTATATGTTAAAGTGTGTTTATAAAGGAAACAATTCCTTTAAAAATGTATAAGAATTTATATTTATCCTCACACATCGCTTCTTGGCGTTTTGGCTAAGATCAAGTGTATGTTTATCCTCACAACATGATATATACATATTTGGGTGTGTGCATGTGTATGTATTTATACACCTGTGAATACACATATTTTACTATGAATTTACAAGTCAGTCATTTAATAATGAATATTTCTGGGCAATTTCAACTCTCATTTAACCTTTCACATAGCTTGTAAGCAATTATTAAAAACATATCTTGTAAAGTATCATTTAAATTAAATTGAACATATTCATTCTGGAAATATTATAGGTAGTGAAATATTCTTGTATATTCTTGCAATTGAACCACTATAAAAATGAGTATTCACTTCAACATGATACAGGAAGCTAATACTTGAATAAAAAATGCCATGTGATTTTTAAAAGATATATTAAATATTTTAGAAATCTGTACTTACACATTACATTAAATTACTTTTAATTTAAAAAAATGAAAGGGTCAGGTTAAAGTTGTATTAAAAAATAAAGTTAGATTTTAGCTGAGTGAAGTTGTTTGATGTTGGAATACTTATAAATGTAATCGTAATCTATAGCCCTCTGGAGGAGAAAAAAGCAGGAGTTTGTGAGAAAGGTCAGAGCTAGGGGTAGAGATATATGGAGTATCTGTATGGAAGTAATGGGGTCATAAAATCCCCATCCTTTTCCCCAGTATCAACAGTTCAAATTCTCTAAACTGCTTTCCTATGTAAGTATTATAACCTATTTGATCTACTAATGATTGGATTGTCTTCTTTTCTCCAAATCAGAAAATCCATTGCTGAAAATAATACCAGATATTTAGATCACTTTCAAGCAGTCAATTTATTCTATTTCAATTTGATTTCCAAGAAACTCTCAATGTTTTCTGAAATGTCCTGAGTAAAGAAGCATAACACTACATATACTGTACTCATAATTTTCAAATAAAAAAACCCACCTGAACATTTTTTGCACTAGAGCATAAAATAAAACTATAACAAAAAGGCAAATTACACATTTCAGAATTATTATATGGATATGTGCACTATATTGGTAAGATGACTGATTGGCCTTTGGTATTAATCAGTGTGGGAAATTAGGGAATTAAAATGATCAAAATCCAGATACTGAAAGTGAGGGATCTGTTAATTTAGAATAAAGTTGTAGAAAACAGAGTGTCTGACTGAATGTAAAGTAGATAATTTAAAGTGATTCTAATTTTGATTTACACATCTTCAACTTAAATATTCACTGTAATCCATACAAAATTTAAATTCTCACCTAAAAATAGACATGTTGCAGTTCAGAGCATAATTATGACAAACATATCAGCAAATTGATACAGATGTTGGACACATTTAATAACAGCATACATCACCTATATACAAAATGACATGCAGATTGGCTACACCAACAAAGGACTGGGGAGCTAGTTTTACTATATTTTTCATGATTACAATAATGTATAAATGTCTATGATTATGGAAGTATATCTGTGATATTAAATACATTTTATTCACAATATGTAAAAGAAAAGATTCTAAGACACATTTCCAGGATCTGGAAGGCCCCAGGTCTCTTTCAGGGCCTGCTTGGTGAAAAAGACCCAAGACCCATTCAAGCGCACATAATTCAAGAGGTCTGCCTGCCAGCAATAAAGGCCGAAATTGGATACTTGGTGAGATTAATTACCTAGATAGAGGTTGATAATGCAAGTCAAATCGGAATGTAATTAAAGTGCACCTTCCATGAAAATTATTCATTGCTGATGGATCAGGTGACAGATAAATCAAAAGGCATTTTTTACAAGCCGACAGGTTAACTTGAAGCAGGTCTTTCCTCTTTTTAAAACTCTGTAATTGCAGGTGTGGAATTCACTCCTGCTGTCCTGTCCTCATCAAGATACCGTAAGACAAAAAGGTAGATTGTAATGTAACCTATTAGAAACAGAAACCAATAGAAAAACCATTAGGATCATAGTTACAAACAAAAGGTCAGCTAGACTGGAACCAGTTTGCTGGTAGCTTTCAGGAGAGAGTATCTTTCTTTGCTCATAGTATAATGGGGATTGCAACCATAAAAAGAGGCAAGTGATGAATTAATAAGTTGACTAGTCCCCAGGGTGCAATTCTTACAGATGAAAGGCATGCTGTGGTAATCAAACAGAGTTATAAATTAGATAAATCGAATGGCACAAGAAGTATTTTACATCAACATTATTAAATAAAGTCTTCCTGGATGTGCCGTTAATTCTTTACTGTCAATACATTTATTTACTGTCTAAGAACAATAAAGAAACCTGTTTTATAACAATGGTAGGGTAATTTTAGCAACCCAGAGGGATACTAAATCTAATTTCTATGTTGAGTTCTCTTATATATGTTTATTATACATCTAAGAACAGACAGATAAAACAAAATATCCAATTAAATGATAGTTATTTGAAAATATGGCTTCACATGCTACTCATATTCCTGCTCCAAATAATGAATGGATCTTGGTTTTACTGACTTACATAAAGAACATACATAATAGTTTTCTTGTCTGCAAGAATCAACTTATTGTTAAACAAGAAATCTGTCCAATCTAACAGATGGTATAAAAAATTTATAATGAAGACTACTGTCATAAAAAGTAACTTTAGAATAAAAGGTGAAAATTATTCTTTGGGATACTGGGTAACACTGATTCACTATTATATATCCTTAAACAATTGAATGATTTTTCATAAAAATAAAACATTTTAATTTAAAATTTGAAAAGAATAAATTTGAAAATTATTTTCAACAATCCACCTATCCCAGTATCTCCTAAATTTTTTTCAAATTTAAAAAAGAAAACAAGTGTTAAAAACTTACTTTGTACTGTCACCTATTAGCAATTAAAGGGCTAATTATAAATAGCTTAGTTTTAAAAGAATATTTCTAAAACTGTTTTTTTAAAAAACGGTACTAAGTTGCTTCTACATGGTGAAAACTCCAGATGTGAAAAAAACAATTACAAGGCAAACATACAATACAGATTGCAGACATGCACATTTGATACACAGGGTTTGTGTTTGAGGTGCTGTAAGAAAATGCATAAAAATACATCTGTCAGTGAATTACCTGTTTATAGTTCTCCACTCCTAAAGTTATGTATTAAAATTGAAAATAGACATTGCAAACACCTAATGGATTTTGTCAAGAGACACTGCTCTTCACATTCCCAGTAGGTTCCAGTTAGTAACTTAATCCCAATCAACCTATAAAGTCAACTGCTTATGATTTGTCAGATTAGTTGTTGCTTGTTCAGGAAAATGGCCTGAAAAGAGAGTCACTCGGATACTATAATTAAAATCCACTTGTGCATTTCATTATTGCAGAAATAATGAAACATGAAAGTAGTAGTGTAAAGGCCGTAAGTTAGCATCTTTTCAAACATAATACCAACATCTAATGCAGCAGGTGCACCAGAAGTGACTTACAAATATTAATATGGTTTGTTAAAATAGCATCACAGATTTCTGTTGCTTATGTAACTTTTAAAGATAAAATAAATGTTACTAAAATAGAAGATGAAGGTTTATCAGTATTAACAAATACTGATAAAAGCAAGAATAAAATTTTAAAACTTATAGGTGAGACTCCCTTTGTGCTTATGTGTGTGTGAGTGTGTGCATACATTGGTGTTTCTGTGGCTTAAACCCAGTGCCTCATGCATGCTATGAAAGAGTTCTAAAATGCTTCTCCTTTTTCTTTTTAAATATATTCATATATAATATTGGATATAATTTAAAATATTTGAGTGAATTAAGGAAAACTCAAGAAAACAAAACATACTATGAAATATAACTCTAACCTATATGTATACGTGTGTTCATATGTCGTTATATACATAGTAACAGACATATTCTTTCAGTGACGTGTTGATCATATATCATTTAATATTAAGAACAGTAATTAGCATATTACAGGAGAATTGGTTATAAGTGCATAATTTATAGAATTCGTATATTTTTGTTATGACCTCTATTTCTGAGATTATCAGGTTCTCACAATGAAATTTATGTGAGACTAAATTTGGGTTCTCGATGATGTCAAGCATTTAAGAAAATAGAATGAAATGTTAAAACAAGGAGAAAACAAGGTTATCATGACGTATTAGAAAAGAACAAAGACAGTAATTTTTTTGAAACAAAACTGAGACTCATTCTCTGTCTTGGAGTCTTTACCACTTTGATAAATGCTGTATGAAATCAGCATTTGAAGTAATATACTACAATTCAGTTAAGTCAACATTGAGTGCTATACCACATATACCATAGTACTAGGCTTTGTTTTTAAGGAGGAAAATATGATTATATGAGTTTCCAACTCAACTTCTGTTTCAAAACTGTTCCTAATGGCTCCACATTTTCAAATCCAATGGACTTTTTCTACCTTTAATCTAATGACCTCCTGTGCCATTTAGTTCTATGATTAACTGACTCTCAGAAAATATCCCTTCCTTTGGATATTGCAAATTTGGTCTTCATTATGTGCTTTTGGTATTCTGCTAGCTCCCAACAGTTGGTATTCTTAAACTTTTCTGTCAAGTAAATACTATTATTAATGTCTATATGTATGTTTATACATTAAACACAATAGATCAAATATGGTATTGCCTGATATCCATAGAGTTAAGGGTGTTTTCTTTAAGAGTATTAATATTTGTATAATACAATAGTGATATGGGTCAAGAAGTATATTTGTTTTTATTATGACATATAATTGACATTTGAAATGTGATGCTAAGAGAGACAATGTCTGTATCTTTCCATATACTGAAGTTAATGACCAAATATTAAAAAAGGGAGTCGCTAATTATCTGATGTCCACATGCTATGGATAATTAAGAACTATGTATTTTAAAGCAATGCTAATTGGTCTTCACAAATCTTCTGTAGTCCTTGTGTCTTAAGCAAGGCAGGCAGTTACAGCTCTGAATGTATATCTCTGCCACGTACATTGTCACAGAACATTTATCATCTGCTCTGCCTTGTCTCCAACTAATTTTGTTGGATTGTAGCAACTGTGTCTTTCTTTGTGATTGACCCCTCTGTAAATGAAGTGCAAGAAATCTTGATAATTTTTCCTGGGTCTTTACCTCTTAATTGATCTTTGTTCATTGCTTTCAATAGTAACAAGGGAACAGAAGTCATAAAAACAGTCAAAATTGAAATGAGTAACAATCAGGCTTTTGCAGATAGAACCAACAAATCTGAAAAGCAAGATCTTGATAGTGTTCTCTCTTTTACACTATTACTTGGATCAGTTGGTTAAAACTGTTAATGATCATCGTGGATCAATGTCTTTTCCTGTAACTAATTTACTGCATTGGTGGATTAGTACAGATGTTTTTTGGATGGCTCTGCATCATTCCACCAGATTGCTTGTCTGAATCAAATTTGCTTCAATTCATCACCAACAAAGCAAGGAATAAAATAATCAACATTTACTCTGTCATTGGGTACACTGGGACTGAAAATAGAACAACTAAATGCCTATCAATTCAAAGATTATCTCCTACCTTTCTCAATACTAAACCCATCAGCTGAGTCAGTGCGTGAACTGGTGTGCATGGTCATGGCTATTAGTGTGGAGGCACTGGACCTGGGGAAAAGCTCATGTACTCGAAAGATATGGACCCACATTTTTATTATTACCATCATCATTAGTACCATTTCACATTATGTATATTCAACTCTACATGAATAATGCATGAAATTACCATCCATTGGCTTTTCATTCCCTAAAATTCTGCTTATTGATTTCTTCAACTTAAATGAAATTTTCCTGAAATTCTTGTCTTCACAATACTATTTCTTTAATAACACTAACAGAAATGAACATGATGATTTGCTACATTAGAATTAATTAATGATTCATGGATCAAAACCTGTTTGTACAGTGGAACCAAATAATTCAGATAACAGGCCTTGCTCACAGAACGATTAGCAAAAAACATTTCTTGATTAAATTCATATTAGAAACCTTTACAGATGTGTTCATTTATATTCTTAGCATAGCAATTCTTATATGTATGTTATTTGTACTATAATCATTTAGTATCTCCAGAAAAGGCAACAGGATTCAAAATTTATTTACCTAACATTGTACCCTGGAAAAAAAGGACATATTTTACTTAAATCTCTGCAATGAACTTGATTTTTTTGTATTTTTCTTCCTAGAAATAAAGAGTAAGTGGCCCGGTTAGTTGCATTTTAAAACAGATTTTCTGTATACAGCTAAACAAACTTATTATTTTAAAAAGGAAAATGTTATTTCTTCATAAATATTATTTTAGTGGATGCAATTCAGTTTACTCCATTCTCCACTTAATAAAATGATAATAGCCAAATGAAAGATCTTCTATCAAAAGCAACACATATTATAAGAGCTACTTTACACAATTCCATCATTATGGACTATTCCAGGGTAATGATCTGGGAGTTTGTCAAAAGAAGAGGCTTAAATATAGCAAGTTACAAATTTAAGTCTTCAAATTACAGAGCTATAAAACCTTTCTCACTAGAAAATCTTAAAACAGCATTTCTTAATCATGTAGAAATTTCTAGATTAGAATTTCCAAGAAGATGAAAAACTTAAGTTCAAAACTCAAAGTCAAAAATTGATAACTTTGTATTGGACATTCTGCTGTCATCAATGCACTGCCTTTTATGATTTACTAAATCCCATATTGGATATTAAAAGCAAAACATTACTATTGGTCACTTACTAACGCACCACAAGAAACAAGTTTGATACTATTTCGAGGAAGAAAAATTATAGATATGATTAAAATTTTCACAGCTTTTAATTCTTGGCTAATGCACAAAAGTGAAAGCCTTAGCTGAACTCATACATACATAAAATAAATATTTTCCTTCAACATAACAGGATGAAATTCAATTATTTCAGGGATGAACAGTTGTGCTAGTCTGCATGGGCCACATGGGCAATATACCGCAGACTTAAGTAAACAGAAATTTATTTTCTTATAGCTCCCAAATCCAGGTCCAGAAGAGTTCAATTTTTGGTGACATTTCTCTACAAGGCTATTATGTAGCTGTTTTCTGCTATGTGCCCAGAGGACCTCTCCTTACTCTGTGTGAAAGAGTGGGATAAAGGGTGATAGGGTACCTCTCTAGTGGCTCTTCTTAAAGGTCACTAACTCTATCAGATCAGTGGCCCACCACATGACTTCATTTAGCTTTACCTCCTAATAGACTTTGTCTCCAAAGACTTACATTAGGGGTTAGTAATACAATATATCTATTTTAGAGAGGATATAAGTCCATCCATAGCAGTACATTTCAGTTAGAGCACAAATTAACTCTTGCTTTCCAGATAGCTATTTGTCATTATTAAAAAAAACAGCAATTCTGAGATTAAAGCATTTATGAAATGATAGTTATCAAAATGAAAAGTACAAGAGGATGCTGAAAACATCTAGGTTTCTTTCAAATGTCTACAAAGAACCATTCCAGTGAAGAGTATGAGGATCAACTTGTCACCTTAACCACAGCATAAGCATAAACAGTTCATTACAAATAGTTACAGTATCAGAAAAAGTTACATTTTTAAGAGAAAATGTTTTACTGAACTATAAAAGTAAGGCCATTTAAATTTGTTTTAAAAGAGTTTCATCTTCATTTTTTCCCCCCATTAAGTTTATTGGTACATTTTAGGTATAAAATACAGTTACATTCATCATTGGGATCTTGTACCATTACATGAGTCTCTTGGTTCTTATTTTTTTTCCACTTCCCTTGCCCTCCCTTCACCCCGTCCACCCTTCCCTATTTGCAAAGACCTTGTTTCCATTTTTTTCCTCTTCTCATATTTTTTCCTTTCCCTTTTTTCCCTTCCCCTACCCTCCCAATTCCCCTGCTCTTTTAGACCTTTGCTTCCTGTTACACAATATCAGTTATACAGTTTTTAAATTACAATATTAAGATCTAGGAGACATTACCACAGATTTTACAGAATTTAAAAGGATATAGAAAGCATATTACAAAAATCTTTTTTGAAATAAATTTGACAACTTCTAAGAAATACCTTGGAAGACAAATTAATGAAACTAACTCTGGAGAAAATATAAAATTTGAATAGCACCTATTAAAGAAAGTATATTCCTAGCTTGAAAACGTACCTATATGACAACAGCAGGCCCATAAACATTTTAACTGATAAATTATATCAAACAATTAAAGCAGAAAAAAGAAGGAACACTTCTCCCCTCATTTTAGGAACTTGACATTGTGCTAATCCTAAAACTGGATAAAGATAATAGAAGAAAAAAGTATGAACATAGATAGAAATTTGTTTAACAAAACAATTATTAGAAGTCAGATCTGGCAGGATGTAGAAAGTGGTTTGGTTATAGGGATGCCAGTGTTGGTTCAGCATTGGAAGATCCACCCTCAAAAGTCATCATTTAAACAGAGGAAAGGAAAAAGCCATATGATCCTGTCACTAGTTGGAGAAAAAGTATTGGACTAAATTCTACAGCTGTTCATGGTAAAAGCTATCAGGAGACTAGAAATAGAACAGAATCTTCTCAACAGATCAAAGACACGTACACCATATTTCCAGCGAGAACGCCTTATATAAATGGAGAAGATACAATGCTTTCTCCTTAAGGTGGGGAACAAGGGCAGATATGCTTAGTCTTTATCTGTCCATTAAACTTTGAAACCTAGTCCCCACTAAAATAGTCTGGCAATAAAATGACACAACTAGGATAGGACTGGCGAGGTAGAAGTAAAATCTTTATATGTAGATGAAATGATCATCTACAGAGAAAATACTAAGAAATCTCTAGGAGCCCCTAGAACTTGTACTTGATTTAGCAGGATTAGAAAACACAAGGTATATATAAAAATTCAGGTCTGTGTATACTTGCTCTCAATGAAGAATTGGATTTTGAAATTTAAAAGTTATGCAGGAGTATAAAGGACCTAGAAAAGTTAAAAACAAAAACAGTGTTGGAAGACGTTTAGTACCTAATTTTAAGACTTCTTCTAAAGCTACAGTAATCAAGGCAGTGTTGGTGCAAGGAAAGACATATAGATCATTTGAATAAAACAGAGAATCTAGAAATAGAACCACACATATATGGTCCACTGAGTTTTGAAAGATTATTTAACATTAGCATTTTATAGAATATAAACTCAATTCAAGAGCCGAGGAAGAGATAGTGTTTTCAGTAAACGGCACTAGAACACCTGGTATCTGTATATAAAAAATTAACCTCAACCCTTTATTTCCATACATGAAAATAACTGAAGGGATCTATGAACCTAAATAAGAAAGCCTAAAAGCATAAAACTTTAAGAAGAAATTATAAGGGAAAATGTTTATGAATTTAGGGTAGGCAAGAACTACCTAGGATACAAAAGACACGATGTATAAAAGAAAAAAAATTGATAAATGAGATTTCATCAAAATTTAGAACTTTAATGGAAAAAATGGAAATAAACTCTTTGTAAATAGGGAAGGGTGGAGGGTGTGAAGGGAGGGCTAGGAATGGGGAAAAAATAAGAGCCAAGATGCATTATGTAAAGGTACGATTCCCAATGAGAAATGTAATTGTGTTGTATACCTACAATGAACCAATAAAAGAATTTAATAAAAAAAATTTAGAACTTTAAATGACATCATTAAAATGCAAAGTAGTCCTTAAACTGACCATATTTATAATGCATATAACCTATGACCAGAATATATAAAGAATTCTTAGAGCTCATTAATAGACAACCCAATTAAAAAGTAGACATAAGAAGATGATAAATAGCCAGTATAGCACAAGGAATGGTGTGCAACTCTAGAATCAGAAAAATACTAATCAGTACACTAATAAGATTGAATTATACACTCATTAGGGAGATGAAGTCAAAAGTTTTAAAAGCCTTGTCATGACTTTTTCTTTTTGTTGGATTCTCCCCATTTGTGTTTAATTTGTCACACCCAATGGATTCATTCTGCTGGGTTTCCTGGAGTTGTGATCCTCTTTGTCTTTTCCTAGGGTATTGTCTAAAATTTTTTGGAGTGCCGGTTTGATATTCATGAAATTCCTGAGGTGCTCTTTATTATGAAAGTATCTTATTTCTCTATCAATTTTGAAAGATAGTTTTGCAGCGTACATCAATTTGGGTTGGAGGCTCTTTTCCTTTAGGGCTTGAAATACATCACTCCAAGCTCTTCTTGTCCTGAGGGCTTGCATTGAGAAGTCTGCTGTGATTCTGATGGGCTTTCCTTTGTATGTGATTTGTTTCTTTTCTCTCACTGCTTGTAGAATTTTGTTCTTCTGTTGGATTTCTGGAATCCTAACTATTATATGCCTATGTGTAGATTTTTTTTGATTAAGGCTAGCTGGAGTCCTATATGCCTCACTTATCTGTATGTCAAGTTCTTTTCCCCTCTTTGGGAAGTTTTCTGCCATGACTTCGGTGAACAGTTTTTTTATGTCATCTGCACTTTCTCCTGTTTCTTTATTGACTCCAATCAGTCTTATGTTATTCTTCTTTGCATCGTCTACCAGCTGCTGGATTGATTTCTCATGTTCCCTTACAATTTTAAAGCAATTTTTCTTTTCCTGGTCACTAATTGCAATCTTATCTTCTATATGTGAAATTCTATCCTCACATTGCTTAATTCTGTTGCACAGACTTTCGATGGAGTTTTTAATCTCTTGGAAATCTGCTTGTATCTGTTTTATGGATTCCATTTGTTTCCTATGTTGAGATTCCATCATATTCCTCTGATCCTCTATTTTTTTATCTGTGTCCTCTCTAGATTTATTAATCATGTCTTGCACCATGAGCAAAATCTTTGCTGTTATCTGAGTAATTATTTCTGCTTTCATTTTTCCCAGATCCTCTTTTGTTGCCAGTTCAGAGAGTCCAGGTGGTTGAGCATCAGATTGTTCCATCTCGTTTCCCTCTGGGGTTGCTGTAGGTGATCTGGAAGTCTGTTTTTGAGGCTTTTTTATGTGTTTTCTCATTTCCACGGGGTGGCGGGGGGGGCTTCTGGCGCCCATGCAGCTCCCCTTCTCTGCTCTAGGAGCTTGGGATGGCAGCGGGGGAGCTTCCTTGCGGATTCTGGGACCGGCTGAGCTTCTCTGCCCTAGGAGCCTGGGATAGAGGCGGAGGAGCTTCCTTCTGGGTTCTCTCATCTTCATTTTTAATTCAGAATGACTCAGTAGATTTCAGGGATTCATGGATGTAAGAGCTGAAAGGAACCCTAGAGATGGTGTTTCAAAATCTTTGCTTTAGAAAGTCATGTGTCAATGACTGAATAGATAATTAAAAGATTGATTTGGTTCCCGTAACTCCTGACTCATAGCACACTGCTGTGGTATATTACCATACCAAGAGGAATGGTAAGATCTGAGAACTCAGAGAGATACTGGGACCAGAGAGCAAGGAATGGAATATACAGTGAATGCAATTTCTTTACATGTACTACAGGAAAAGAAATATTTCCATTAATCCCCCTCAAAATACTCCCCCTCACTTCAAACACACTTATCCAGTTCTTCTTAGCACTTTCTAAAGCAGTTGTGGAAGTTCTATTTTGTGTCCTTAGTTGCTCTTTTATGGCTGCCTCTGTGTTTTGAATTGATTCAAAGCATTTACCTTTCATGGTCATTTTGACTTTGAGGAAGAATCAGAAGTCACATGATGCCAAATCCAGTAATATAGTAATGATAATGCATTGTAATGTTTCTATGAGCCTGCCTTTCTGTGGATAGCACCCAGCAGCAGCATGTAGCATGGTTTTTATCACAGTAATAAAGGCAATGTGTCTTTTATTGCAATCATTTTTTAAACTTAAACACTCACTGTATATTCAGATAACAGCTTTTATGATGAATGCTACAAAAATGTGAGATGCTTGCTATAGAATGATATGACAGAAAGAAGTACTTTTCTTCCATACTTTCATTATAAATTTAGGATGTGAAGATGTTGTGTAAGCAGGTAGAATTTTACATGTAAAGTGATCAACACATACTAAACACTCACGAGGTCCTACTTATTTGTATTTCTGTCGAAACTGTTGGATTTGCCCTAATTAAAAAATTTAATAAAGCAGTATCTAAACTATCTTCTTCACAAATACATGTTTTAATTACTGGTAGTCACTGAAGAAAAATGTAAATGAATCAATAAACAATATTTTAAAATTAATGGTACTGAAAATACTTAAGTATCAAAGAATTAAATTTCACAGTTAAAAACTTCTTTTTGTTAACCAAAGCACATAAAGTATTAAAATATCATGCCTTGTGGCATAAATTAGTAGGATCAAATCCAGATCTTTCAATTTATAAAATAACTAGAAACTTAACAAAAATGTGTGCTTTGAACAGTTTACTAACAAAAGAATCTCATTCCTTTTCCTTTTTCTAGTTTTTTTTTTCTTTCTTTAAAAAATGGAGTCTCACTGAGTTTTGCAGGCTGGCCTTGAACTCCAGGCTCAAGTCATCTTCCTACTTCAGTTTCCCAAGTACTGAGACTACAGATGGGAGCCACTGAACATGAATCAATTAATTCTGCTGAAGATGACATAGATATGCTTTTATATGTATGTTTTAGCAGCATTCACACTTTCTATAAAATAATTTGATTTTGTGATTACATCTTTCACTTAGTGATGTTAAAAATTACACTGTATCTTGTTTTACTCTATAGAGATTAACAAATTTATTATTACTTTATATCATCAATAAGTGATCTCACGCAAGAAAATATATTTTAATGTCATTTACTTAAAATATAAATCAAGCTTATAAATTCCCATGAAATATAAAAACATACAAACTTAAATGGAATTAATTTATTTTATTAAAATGAAATATAATGTGATGTGTATCCATTTTAAATAATTGAAGAGATGATCTGGGTTAATTTATGAGAAAAACAGTCACAGTTTGAGCCATAGTAATTCATGTAAGTGAAGCTATTTCTGACAAATAAAATAAATGAATTTTGGTATTGCCCTTTATGTATAATCTCACTTGTGAATGTTATATCATATAACTCTAGAGTTATACTTCATTTGGAACATTACACAAACACTACAAATCAAAGTAAAAGGAACACAAACAAATCTTTATTTTGGCTGAGAAGTCAGATCTCGGCAATAAAAAATGTAAGAAAATTAGTCAAGTTGAAATGTGCAGGGCTATTTTTAAAGTTTCTTGAAGAATGTCAAGAAATTTTAACCTCAGCATAAATTCTGTTTACCAATGTTATTCCCAGAAATTATATTTTTTATTAACATACTTAGGAAATAATACTTTTTAGTCAGTGCCCTTTTAACTTAGTTGTTCTTATTACTAATTATTTGATCAGAGTGCAAATTCCTATACAATGGATAATGAAGCTAAATTTTAAAGACAGATATCCACTGTATAATTACATCAATACTTTTAATAATTTTGAGGTAAGCAGTATACTTGATGGCAGTAATCTGGGTAATCATTATATAATTTACTGTGCAGCCCTGTAAAAATCATGCATTCTATCTGTTATGGTTTGGGTCTCGAATGTTTCCCAAAAGCCATGTACTGGGGTCTTGCTTGCCAGCTGATGTTCTTTTGCAAGGTGAGTGAATCATAAGGCTGCCAACTTCATTGGTAGATTAATCCACTAATAAACTGATAATCCAGTGACATTATTGAAAGGTGATGGAAACATAGGAGGTGGGGTCTAGTTGAAGGGACTGGGTCACGGGGCCATAACTTTGGGGATGATACCTTCTTCCTGCCTGCTGCCCCTCTCTGGTCCTCTGGCTCTTTTTCTCTCTGCTTCCTGGCTGCCCTGAGGTGAGCAGCTTTCGTCTGCCACACCCTTCCAC
Organism: Heterocephalus glaber; assembly: GCF_053883595.1. Classification (NCBI taxonomy): domain Eukaryota; kingdom Metazoa; phylum Chordata; class Mammalia; order Rodentia; family Bathyergidae; genus Heterocephalus; species Heterocephalus glaber. The sequence continues at coordinate 14,124,278 of NW_028258327.1, read as the reverse complement.
CATGATATATATATTACCAGAAGACTAAAAGTAATGGAGTCAGTTTGCTGTGGACTGGAGCCATAAGCCAAAATAATCCTTCCCTCCTTTCTTATTACCAGTTTTCTTTTTTATTTTACAGTGACAGAAAACTGACTAATACACTAACCCTCAATTCTTTATCTGCACAATGGTATCAGTAGTTGTCTTAACTTCATAAACCTACTCTACATCATTTATCCATATTCAACAAAATTGGTGATTAAGGCAAAAATATATTTTTTTCTGAGATAAACTTTTTATCTTTGAGGAGAAACAGATTTCTATACTACAGTTGCAGATTCTCTGATGCTCTCTCATATTTTCAAGAAATGTCTTCTTCATCTTCACTCTTTTTTTTTTTTCAAGGAAATAATGATTGGCAGAAGAATGTTTTCTTTTTTAATAAAATTCTCTAAGCAGCACATCAAATGTACTTTGGAAGATGCATAAAAGTTAAAGCTCAAATAGTGTCAATTATGTCAATTGAAGGTTCTAAAACATCTAATTTCTCCCTATCAGAAAGGTCTGATTTCCTAAAAATAAACTCTCCCACAAGCCCTTTTCACAAGTTTTTATTCATCCAGTTTATAACATTGCCTTTCTCTAAAAACACCCTGAACTTTGTCCTGCTGAATTTTTGCATAATTTAACAATCTGTAATGAATATTGTCATATGGTGGTCATATTTTCCTTGATAAAAGACAGAAGAAATAATGCATCCGGCTGCTAAAGTGGTCGTCAGAAAGACCTCAGTTCTCTGCCCCTTTAGGATTTCTATTTTGCTTTTTCTTTCTTTTTTCTTTTTGTCTGAAAGAACACCTTAACTCTTAGGGAAACCTGCAGCCAGTGTCTAGACAACACAGAAGTGTAGAACTCATTCCAATTTAGGATAACTTGAGCGTTCATTACAGGTAAACAACTCCCCATGGGGGTGGTTAAAGATTATAATGAGGTTACAACACGGGTAAACTTCCCCTCTGCTCAGTTTTGTTTCCTTCTCTTTTGTCTAATGATGTTGACCCCACTTCCTAATACAATTTCGGTAAACTAAACTCTATGTATTTGCTTCTTGAGAGGCCCAATTTAAGAAACTATTTTTATCCTCTTTCAAAGAGTTTTCCTCCTGATAGCTTCCATATGATTTCTAAAGCATTACAGCAGCAATTAATCCCATTAAAAAGTATAAAATATGTGCATATATTAGCTGTTCATACTTTTCAATAATAGTGGACTACACAGTAATATAGCTTATACTGTATTATTTCTTCATCCATTTATTATGGATATAAGATAAAGTCTTATGTACTGTGTCCCTTAGTTGCCTAGGGACTACATGAGTTCCAATAAGTTTAATTACTCAGTTTTGACACTCTTTTAAGGTATGTTTTACATTTAAAAGTAACAGATATAATAGATGTTCAGTAAATAACCTCAGATTTTACAATATTCAGAGTCAAATAGTATGATACTATTTCAAGAGAAAATTCAGGTTTAAAGAGTTGAAGTAACTTGTCTAAATTGATGTAATTTTCATCTAATATCAAATCACATGCTTTTTCCAACACTGCCTCAATGGTTTTACTCTTGCATAATTATTTATTTTTTCTTTTGTATAACTAGTTTTCCCCTAGGTCTTAATTCCACAACATCCGTGGTACAGTTTGTGTGCAAAATTAAATGTGTCAGTCATAATCATGACACAGTTGCTGAACTGAAGGATAATTGCTAAATCCCCTAAATCTGTTTGGGAAGATGGCTTATTTTTATAATTTTGTATTATCTTTACTAACAAAGTTAAGAATTGTTTAACTGCTAAATAATGTCAGAGTGACTGAAAGTGTTACAGAAAGAGACAACAATTTTCAGGTAATCTCCTTTCATAACTTTCTTACATCTGGAGACCATTTTTGTAGTAAAGCACTTGGACTGTAGAAGGAACACAGTGGCAATTATAATGTTATAACTGGAGAGAAACGGTGCTTCTCTTAAATTCCTACAGTATGACTTACTTGTCCTTCATCTGGCAAAACCATATCCATTCTGAAACTCTAGATTTACCGGCACTTTTTTTTCATAAAAACTCCCCCCTCTCCACAGACAGAATGAATCATTCTTTCTTGAATGTTTCTGTATTTTGCTCTTAATGTTTTACAGTATGTATTACATTACAGTCATGTGTACTATCATTATAGGTGTAAGTGTATATTGCTACAGTATGGACTCAGAAAAAGAGAACCATTCTTTAGCTTTCAATCCTTAGCATCTTTCAGTGTTTCACACAGTACATACTTAGTAGGGTTGAGTGAATTGATTTTTAAAAAGTAACATTTAGTCTAGTGCAATGGCACACTGAGGCAGGAGGATGAATTGCTCCCAGGAGTTAGAGACCAGTCAATGTAATACAGCAAAACCATCTATAAAAATAAAACAAAACAAACAAAAATAGGAGCATTTACTAGTACTTAAAAATAATTATCAATGCTATATTATTCAATACAGTCTTCTAATGTAAGAATGAGGATCATGCTGTCATAAATGAAATATGTATGATTTACCCATCACTTACATATTTTAAAAAATGCTCCAATGTACATAAGCTTAATGTCTTTGACTTCAGCCTCAATAAACCAATATAACTCCTAAAACAATGACAAAATATAATGCATGTTTTAGCCAATTTATGTATTTTATATGTTGTAGGTAAGTAAATATGAAAAATATAGGACTACTCATATATATACTTCTTTATATAAATTTCATCCTAAATCTAGAATTATCAATTTAAATAAGAAGCCTAGTCTTAAGATAACTGGTGACTAGATAATAGTCCTATTTTTTACTGATCAAAGTTAATTTCCCTCTTCCCTAATGATATAACATGTAATTGCTAATTTTGTGCTCATTCTTTTCTTCCACTGTTCAAAAGTTGAAGATATCAGTGTTTTTTTCCTGGATAGATTCCCAAAAACTTATATAAAAGAAGACTAATCTACTTGCATTTTGCTATTCCCTGAAATATCATTTTTGTAATAATAAATTGTTTTCAATGTTTTGTCTAAGATCATCTGATACAATAGGATAATACAGGAGGATAGTATTTTATCCATTTTCTACTCATGTAGAACTTTAGTAACCCAACCTGAAAGCATATCCACATAGTGGCACATCAGGAGCTTGAATTTTAAGGCCAATGTCCTTGCTCCTACCCTGAGCAAGGGACAAAAGGTTTTTGATGGACTCTACTTACACAAGCCTTGGTCAGAGTCTTGGGTTCAGGCTGGAAGCTTAACACAAAGGAAACTGCACAGTGCACATACCACCTTCCAGCACTGGTCAATTATTTTCCATCCTTAGTTTCTACTCTTTCCCGGAAACATGAAAATTCCCTTAATAAACCTTTTTATAACAAGGGACTTCTGATGACCAAATAACCAGGTTTAAATTCACTATCAAAGTGAGTGCAGCATAAGCTAGGGTGGAAGCAAAGTTATTTACTTAAGGGAGAACGGGAATTTCAAGGATTATTATAGGCTTTATTGGATAGTTATGAATTTGCAACACTTTAAAGTCATCTTTTCTTTATAAAGAACACAAATTTTGGCAATTAGGGGCAAGTAGTTTGCAAACAAAAGGAAAAGAATTAAAAAAATACACTATCATTTCTCTTTGTGAAAAAAATTTTTAAATTGCCACAATATACTATTTTATACTATCACAGGCATTTCTCTTGAAAGTAAAAAAAGATAACTGTGAAACTGTAGGTTTTAGCATTTGATGTACAGTTGAAGATAAGCAGTCATGAATTAATGTTTTAATATAAAAGTATATACCCAGTTTATAAACCTTTATGTTTATTCTTTTAATAAACTTATTGTATTTATTTTTATTTATTCTTTTTCTTAATGTATCACTTACAAACTACAAGATTCACTCATGTGAAGCACACAATTCAATATTTTTAGCATATTTTGCAAAGGTGCATAACTATCAAATTTTTCACATTTAAATTACCTTCCCCCAAAATAAACAATCAAACAGAAAAAAAGTCCCCCAAAAGAACCAATTCTAGTTTGTAATAAAACAATATTCAAAATGTTTCATCTAACTATTGTACTGAGAAATATTTGATACAATAATTTATGAAAATACTATGACCTAGTGAACACATGCAAACTTGAAAAATTAAATGACACTTAACAAGAAAAGAAATCCCAAAATTGGCCAATTTGGCAAACTTCTTGTGGTAGCAACTCAATATCCTGAAATCACAGTAAAAAAGTAAGTAAAATATTATATTATTAGAAATAAAAACTGTTATTCTACCTCAACAAAATTCCTAAAAGTTCCTAGTTCTAATGTCAAAATCATAAGCCTGTAATGATTCAAACACACTCTATAAGTTAATAATGACAAATTTCAATATAAAGCACCATTAGTGAAAATACGTACGACGAGGTATTTTTAAAAGATACTAAATTGTATTGTAAATATCAAAGACTAAATGAAAAATTCAAAATACCAATTAAATCAGCTACTTCTTTTGTCCAATTATTGAAGATTTAAGTTTCTATGTTTTATGTATGATATCTGTTCTTACATAGGTGATCTGATTTGAAATAGCCTTTTAAATAAAATGACAGAATAAGAATTTAGAATTAAGAACCAGTTAATCTGTTCAGAATGAGAAGCATATGCAGTTTTCCTTATGAAGATAGAATTTAAATAGGTGATACTTTGTTAAAAGTTACATTAAAAATTGGCATAAGAACAGTCTGTGTCCACGAATTTGGGATGGATCATACTGGTTTATTTTAGAGAGTGGCCAAAAATCACGAGGAGCTCGTGATACACCTGTCACGATGTACACACAACTTCCATACTCTAGTGTAGGTCCAATTTTACTAATGACAATAAAATACTTGGCTACTTCTACTACATAGGATCATTCTTCAACTATAATTTTTCAGAAGATTGAGAAAGTCTCCAATTTCTGACATTTCCTTCAGTAATAAGATTTTTCTGAAGGTTTAGAAAGTTTTCAATTTCTGTTATTTCCTTCCCAATATGTACTTTCCATAACAGACTTGTCATAACAAAGAATGGCCAAGGAAGGAGTGTTCTAGTAAGAGAATAAATAATGACACTTTTAGGCTAAACTACCTGTTCACAATTATTTTCATTCCTTTTGAATCATGCCAAGCATTTATTCAAATATTATAGACACACATATAATCACAAATCTATTGATAAAATTCTCATGCAAATTTAAATGCCCACTTATGATATATTACAAAGATCATACTCTATGTTATAAAAAATTAGTTAATGTTATGTTTAGGTACCACACAGTTTTCTTAAAAATTGTGTAGATTCTGATCACTAGCATACACCACACACAAAAGATAAACATCTGAGAGATATCCTTCACCCCATTTTGACTGATATTTTTACTTTCCTCGTCTCGATCTTTCAACAGAGTTGTTTAACATTCATACATTGGTCCTAACAAGTTTATAATTTATCCTTTTTCACTTCTCCTGCTACTTTTCTGGAGATTTTAGTGAATATTTCGTGGTTTAAAAGACAACAGAAAAAATAAGAAAAAGTTAAATGTGTAATTAATCAACTAGTTGGGGAAACAGTTACGTGTAGCAGTGTTAATTAAATATTCAAGCAAGACACCTCACTTGTGAGTCACACACTATTCTTTCAGTAAAGACAAACAAAAAGCATACCTGCTTGACCAGTGGTCACACTGACAGCCGCAAAGAGCCTCTGGGATCGGCTTAAGTCAGAAACTCCATTTACAGCTTCAACTTCAAAGGTATAATTAGCGTGGGCCAGCAGGTCCATGACAGTGACATAATTATCCTCTAATCCAGTTTGCTGCGGCATGTATCCAATGTTACTCCCACAAGGAACACATTCGCCCTGTTCCCAACTGCACCGTTTACACAATATTCTGTAGGTGACATCATTCCTTCCCCCATTGTCTGCAGGAGGACTCCATTCCAAACTGACTGTGGTTTGGTTGATGTTGAAAATGAGGTTCTGAGGTGCAGATGGAGGCCCTTTAGGAATAAAAAATAAATCAACAAACAAACAAAAATTGTAAAAGGGTATATCATCAAGATGAACAACAGGATCTATGTGGAATAGAGAGCTAGTGGCCCAATTACCAAAGAGAAAACTATCTCAAATGCTTTCTTTCCCATAAATATTTCATTACCTTTACCAGAGAAGCTGTATAAAAGCCTCCTTGAATTTACTTGGCAAGAGACTTTATTTATTTTCCATTTAATATGTCAAAATGAAAACAGAGTAACAACTGTCTTGGTACTTTTGCCACAGTCTTTAGCTATTTTTCTTCCAAGCAATTAAAAAAGAACAGTTAAGGCACCAAAAACACAGTGGTACAGTTGTTTAAAAACAGTTTTCCTTTTAACCATATAACAGAGAATACATTTATTCATTCTTAATGTACTCAAGAATGATTTATACTAATGTGTGGGATTGGCTTTGAATTTGAGCCTTTCAAATATTCATTAATTGAAGCACCAAGATGTGAGATTTACTCTATTTAGCAATGGAATTTTAATTCAGAAAACACTGCTTTTTAGTCACATTTCACATACATGCAAGACTAACAATTTTTAATTTTATAATTTCTACTAAGTACATATGAAAAATATTAAAATATAGCATGGTGACATGAAAATTATACTGCAAATAATGTAAGATATGCCTATTGTAAATTATTGCCTATCCTTGTCTATTTATGGAAAAATTTAAGAGTAGTTGAGGATAATTAAAAATATATTCATGGAGTCAATATGTATTTTAATGATATGAAATGGACAAATGAATGGAAGGGCTCCCAAAATCTTTCACATTATGAACTTACTTGTGCATGCAACATATGGTGGGTCAGATGGAGCCCTGTAGTACCCATCCTCACATTCACATCTGGAGGAGCCTTCTCTCTCAGAAAAACTGTGGGTTGGACAACGAGAGCACTGAAGATCCTGTGAGGAAGATTTGTAGAATCCACGACCACAGGCTGCATATGCAAAGGAAAGTGAAAATAGAAACATGAGACTAATAGGCCTTTTAACAAATCAGGAATATTTAGCAAAGAATAAAATATATAAAAAACAACTTTCATGATAAAATATTTGTTTTAGTGTGCATCAGTAGCTTCACATTATGATGTTTCAAAACAAAATAGTAGAAACAAAATGATACAGCAAACCAGCAGCTCCTCTTGGCATCAGTCCAAAGTTTAAAATCCAAAACTGAACACTAGCATCATCTATTTAGATAAAAATCTTAGAATGCTTACTTCGGATATTTAAGTCAATTTTAACTTTGTTTCCAAAAATAATTAACTTGGGGGCCGGGGATTTAGCTCAGTGGTTTCGCCACCTGCTTCGCAAGTGCAAGGACCCGAGTTTGATCCCCGGCACCAAAAAAAAAAAAAAAAAAAAAAAATTAACTTGTATGTTGTTCTCCATGAACACAAAGTTATGTTTTCTCAATCTAATGTAGCAATGAATTAAGTTTTCAGTTATTTGGTCAATGTTGAAAAATACTGATATAACTTTAATTACCAGATTAGTACAATAATGATGTAAAAACCTTCACCTGAATATGACAGAAATACCTTTCCCCAAATTATCAGGAACTTCAAGATATGCTTTAACCAACTTAAATTATAATGCAGGTTGCGTTCCATTATAAGAACTTTTGTTACTAAAAATGAAGCCCTATGAATAGCAAATCTCTGTAACACCAGAAACCAGGAGAAAGGCACCAGCTGTACGCAGGCTGTAACCCTGCTTCTCCACGCTGATGCGAGCCCAGCAACTGCTCTCTGAAATGCAGGGGGTACGGATGTTTCTCTCATCTCCTACTGTAGTTCCTCTTACTCGTGTACGTTTTATTAAATTAGGTCACCATTTAACATCCTTTACATAATTATATTTATCTTTAATTAAAATTTAGCTAGGTAAATTTTCATCAGGTCAACAGTTTTATTAAATGAAGGTATATTTATTACACGAATATCTTTTTAAGTTTTGGTAAAGCACTAATTTAGTAACATTTCATAAATCATACCTGAAAAGAATAGTGAATATTTAACATGAGTTTTAAATTTTAAAATATTATTTGAAATTTTAATCTTCTTTATTGGGCATTATTCAGAAATTTAGTTACATTTTCACTGATGAGGAGTTGGAAGTGGGTACAGTACTATCATAAGGAGATGATGTGGTTTCCAGAAAAATGTTGAACCCTATTCTTTATTTTTGTTCACATTCTGAATGTTTCATGCATAATTTGAATATATTAGAGATCAAAGTGATCATTTGATCTGCAAGAAAGTAACAGTAGTTTACATGAACAAGATAGTTGTCATATATACTTAGAAACTTAATTAAAAGATGTGCTATACTGTGATAGACAGATGGATGTTAGAACTACAATCATTTCACTGTAAATGCATGAACCATTCCTTCAGAAGCAAGTCTGCTAAATTGCCTTTTGTTGGCATTTCTGTTCATATGAGTAGAAAGCAGACATAAACACATTAGGCAAATAAACACGATGCATCATCACATGCTCTCAGTAGCAGTTACTGCAAATCTGAGGTCCAGAAAAACTAATGATTTTAAAAAAAAACAATATAACAACAATATAACACATACAGATATGATCTGAAGGCTAATACTGAGAGAATAAAGAATTTAGCTTAATGTATCTCAGGATGAAAAAATTCTTTATTCTTTATCCACTGTATCTTGCTTTATGCATACCAATATTCAAAGATCAAACATACGATCCCATAAAACAGAGAAGGCAATGCTTTACTCACAGCTCGAAACATTGAGGCTTGGACAGTGTTAAAAAAATAGATGAGAGAGAGAGAGGTACAGAAAGAGAGGGAGACACACCCACGCACACACACACTGAGAGTGAAGAGGTGGGTACTGATAAATTTGTTGTATGCTACTGTGTGTGTATTTACTGACTTTTTACAGGGAATGTTGAGGAGTAGGAAGAAAGAGAATTGCTATAGAAACATAATTTGACCTTTACTGGGTAGGCTTCCAGAATTAAAGGTAACAAACTGAAACTTTCCAGTGAAATCCCTCAGAAATATTTCTTCCACTTCACATTTTACATAAGGGCCAGGGATTTAGCTCAGTGGCACTGCACCTGCCTCACAAGCACAAGATCCTGAGTTGGATCCCCGGTCCAAACAAAACAAAACAAAACAACAAAAACAAAGAAAAACTAAATAAAAGTGAATTCTCATTTCTCCCTACAAATTAGGAAGTCCATTTCTTATCCAACTTACATGATTCCTAGAGTGCATATATAATACTTAATGCTGAGAAATTTAAAACTCTTATTGCTCAACTTTCAAATTAAAATAAATTCTGTTTTCCTTTTAACAGATGAGAAGACAGATTTGAAGGAAAAGTAACCTGAGTTCTTCAAATAACTCCACTTGTCTAGGTTGAAACTGGATTTAGAACATAAGACCACTGACACTAAGCCATATGCTATTCACTGCAGAATGAACCAAAGTTTGGCTCTTATTTAATGGGTCCCAAGTAATTTTCAATGGCTCTTTAATATCCTTTTTCATTCACTTCTCTAAATTTAAAACTATTACTTTAATTTAGAAAACCATGAAATAATATCCTAGCACACCTTAACAAGATATATTAAATAGATATTCTCAATTTCACTATGACACTTGGCACTGGTTGTGCCCACAAAATTATGCAGTATATGTACAACTATCATTAAACAGAGAAAAGCAATAACAGAAAAGTCTTAATTTTTTTCTTTAAAGTACTACTCTGTTACATTTAATAATGAAAATTATAAGTTGTAACAAGTCAGTTTTCATTTAATCTAAGGAAACTATCAATTTAGAGTTATTAAAAGTAAGTACAAAATCTTCAGAGCCAGGATGTTAGGAGTACAGCCAAAAACATGTGAAGATAAGAACTCTTTCTTAGGGTAATTGTGAGCAATTGGTGGTAAAAAGCCTGAGAAGGAAGTAATAAATAGCAGAAACTGTGATTAAAATACCTACATGAAAAAACTAGAATTGACACTCAATAAGAGCAACCAGGGTGAAGTTTCATGCCCGAGGGTCATATACACATAGGAGAATTAGATTAAATCTCCAATAATTTTCAAAAAGACTTAATGGAAATCAAAACAATTCTTCCTGTCTATAAATGCAGCTGCTTTTCCAGAAGTACTATAAAAAGTCTATATAGGTAAATGTTTTCCAAAACCTCAAAGATAAATTCCCTCTACACATAACCATGACGTATACAAGAAAAACTTTCTAGGAATTGTGCATCACCAGCTTTACAAATCTTTCCTCTTTTGCTTTATTCTCAATAGCACTTGATTTCAAAGCAAAATTTATGTAACATGTACATGGTAGTAAAGTTAATTACAGTAAGAGGCAGACCAATTTTATCTTCCTACTTTTTGATGTTTTTCTTTTTATCTAAATATTGTTTTTAAAGTAATCTTATACTATATTGATAAAGGTTGGGGATATGTAAAATTTGCTTCAAATATTTAATTGCTTTTATAACAATAATCTCACACTTATTATTTTAATAATGGTACTTTTTGGTTATCACAGAGCCCTAAGATAGATTATTTTGACTGTTCTTTCAGTCCTTAGGGCTTCAAAGATTAAAATAAGTTCATTATCCTAGAGTCATGAACTATATTGTTCTTTAAATAGAAAACCACAAAAAGAATCTAAAAAAATATATGAAACTCTGTATACTAGACAATAACAATAGTAAATATAGTTAACATATCTACTAAATTACAGTATGCTATAATATCTGCTGTATCAACTGTAACAAAAGTAATTTATTAATGTTTTAAATAGTCTATTGTACAAATATAAAAACTGTTTCAAATAACATTTGGGATTTAAATTATGTAAAAATACTAAAAGCAATAATGTTTCCCATTTATAAATTAACTACCTTAGAATAATAATACAGCACCAAAATTCTGACTACAAAGATATTTAAATAGATAAGAAAGTAGATACTAAATCCTTGCATTCTCAATTAAACTCTCCTAACAATTCCATGGTGGTTTTCAATGGATACCAAGTATTAAAGCACTGAGATACTTGTCCTCTGAATTTGAGGCACAATCATGCTGCTGTAACAACTCTGTACACTCAGTGTCTAAATCTAAATAAGGAGCTAAATGGAGTTCTGTGTCTCTTCTTCCTGACAGAGGGTGCAGGAACCCAGACTCCTCTGGTGTTTTTGTTTTATGATCTATAGGGGTAAGATTTGGAGAAATCTCATCTGATTATTATTTCTAAAGATCCTCTCCCCACAATCTTGTTGCCCTAGGAAATCTACGTAACTCTAAAGGTTTTTCACAGACAAAAAAGATTTCCTGGTCCTTAATGGTTAATTTTTATGCAAATTTTGAACTCTCAGGCATACCTGACATTATTCTGGATATTAAGCCATTGATACTCCAAATCTTAGTTGGCTTTTCTCCGTAGCTGCATATTAGGAAAGCTTTGAAAGACGTTAACATTATTGCCTTGACCTAACATAATCATTGAATTCTGGCCTTTTCTATATTTTCAAAGTTTTCCACGTGTTCACAGGGGTACCAAGTCTTTTTTGTGTGTGTGTGATAGGGTTATACTATGTTGAGGCAGGCTAGTCTTCAACTCCTGACATCAAATGATCTTACTGCCGGGGATGTAGCTCAATGCCTGTGCCTGCCTCCCAAGCACAAGGTCCTGAGTTTGATCTCTCCTCCCCCATGTACCAGGAAACAAAACCTGATCTTATTGCCTCAGCCTCCTCAACTTTCAAAACATTGGGATTACAGGCACATCATGCCATCATGTTTGGCCAGCTCTTTTCTTAAAACTATTAATGTTTCTGAAGAATGAATGATAATAAAATATCCCCACTATTAGTTTGCGATATAAAATGTTATCAAACAATTTAATAAATTATAACTTTAAGAGTAGTAATAATGCAAATATTAAATTAATAAAGCAATAAAATTAGAGACTCTAAATACAAGTTTATCTACAGAAGATATAAAAATGATCAATAAGCACATAAACTCTAACTCTAAACATATTAGCCATTAGGGATATGCAAATCAAAACTGCAATGAGACACCATTCACATCCAGTAGCATGGCTATAATGTAAAAAAGAATAATAAATGTTGAAGAGAAGAAAGGAATTAGAAACTCTGCTGGGCTGGGGATTTAGCTCAGTGGTTCCGCCGCCTGCCTCGCAAGCACAAGGTCCCAAGTTCGATCCCCGGTACCAAAAAAAAAAAAAAAAAAAGAAAAGAAAAAAAAAAACTCTGCTGGTAATGTAAAATAGGGTAACCACTTTGAAAAAGTCTGGTAATTCCTCAAAGGGCTAAGCATTACTACCAAAATATCCAAAAATTTTATTTGTAGATATAAACCCAAGAGAAATAAAATATCTGTCACACAAAAGCTGAGATATGAATATTCATAGCAGAATTAATTAAAAGACCCAACAAGTAAAATCAACCCAAAGATCCTAATGAATAAATGCAATGAAATTATTCACCAATTCAAAAAGATATATATATATGTATATATATATACACATACCACAGATAAATCCTGATAACATACCATATGAAAGAATTCAATCATAAAAGACAACGTACTTTATAATTCAGTTTATATAAAATATTTCAAATAGGGTAACCTATATAGATAGAATATAGATTAGTATTTGTTGGAGCACGGAGAACAAGGAGAAATGGCAAGTATCTGAGTAGGTGCAGGATTTATTTTTGGGGTGATGTCAGCTTTCTAAAATTGATTTGTAATAATGGTTGTACAGGGCTGGGGATTTAGCTCAGTGGTTGTGCCGCCTGCTGCGCAAGCACAAGGAACTGAGTTCGATCCCCAGTACCAAAAAAAAAAAAAATACAATAATGGTTGTACAGTTCTATAACTAAATTAAAAGCCATTTAATTGTATACGTCAATGGCCCAATTGTAAGGTATGTGAATTATATATATTCACATATATATATAATATATATATATATATAAGTCCTTGGGCTTGCGGGGCAGGTGGCAGCACCGAGGTAAATCCTGGGCCCGGGAATTTTATTTTAATACAGCAGCTAAAACAAAATTTTTAATAATGTAACTTCAGATCTGAATGTTTATTAACACTACAAAAAACGGCAAATTGTATCTGCTTAAATTTAGTATTCAAACACATTTACTCTGTATTCATTTACTCGTATAAAGATGTATTTAAGTGTGAGAAATTATGAACTATTTAACAAAATGAAAACATTTAGCAGTATACTGTTTTTACCTATGTGTTAATTTAATGTATATTTTCAGTGTTTCATAAATAATAGCTCATGTTTTATGTGACAGGTAGTAATTTTATAATGGAAATGAAACAGTTTTATACTCCTATTTATGAAAGATTTTGGATGCACTACATAAAAATTGTTGTGATTGAACATCTCTTAAACACTTCTATTTTTCTCCATGTCATTTCGATAGGGGAGGGTTGGTTTTCCTCCTCTACCCCACTCCCACCTGCACCTGCACCATGAGCTAATTGAATACAACTCAAATCAGCTTTGTCAGGTCTTACTCTGTTTCCAGACCTGTGATTTCAAGCACAACTGAACATTTTCTGAAGGAATTATGTATGTCTGTGTGTAAAATATGAGGCTTTGCAGATGTTTCCGGCCACAGTTATACAGCTGCAAAGAGTTTATTAATTATGAACTATAAGTGGATTGTTCTGTAATTGGAATTTTCTGGGCTTTAATATCACTGTAGAATCTACATACATACATAGTTGAGGAGACTAATGAATGCTGTTATTTTATTTATTGCAGATGGATATTTTACTGAATTCAGGCAAAGCCAGTCTGTTTCCATAGGAGCTTTCAAATATTTGTGTCATGTTAATATCTATGCTTTTCTAAGCAAAGGGGAAAGCACAGCTTGTAGAAACAGTACTCCCACTGCTCAAACTGCTGACCTCATTTGGGATGGACAGATCCAGAATTTGTATTTTAATCCTATTGACAGTGCCTCGGTGGGAATAATTACAAAAGTCCGCCTGAAATGCAGACCTCCTGTCACTTCCATGCTATGATTTTTCACATTGAGAATGAACAGTGAGCAGGCAGGATAAAAACAACGTGATGCAAGAGTATATTGTATACTGTGGTACGTTATGCCTATTAACCCACAACTAACTTGCAAGAGTGCAGAAGAGACAATGTAGAAAAGAAACTGTGTGAAAAGAGATACACAAGTGTCTAAAAACCATTTGGAGATTTTGAGAACTAAAAGAAAAAAATCATTTTAGAGATTTATAAATATGTGCATGTGGTATTTGTGGTATTTAATTCAATACTTAATTTTTTGTTGATATATGACAAAAATTAAATAAGCTTTCCAAAGTTTTATTTTTAAGAGTTATAATGCAGAATAAAATAAAACAAAGCACTGTTTATAAACAGAGTTTTAATTAAATTACCAGCTTTAGATATACTGTTTTCCTAAGGTCTACAGCTATACATTCTTCATTTTAAAAGAATATCATCACAAACCTGATGACATTATCAAAATGATTTAAAAAGGAGGAAAAGAAGTCAAGTTAGGACAGTCTGAATCTCTTTTCTTAGTCTACTTTATAAATATTTGGCTATAATAAAAAGGTAACTTGGTACAGCTAAAGAGAAGTGGATTTTAACTTAAAAGACTTGTGTCTAAATTTACTCCACCACTTAACAACATATAATTGAGGGAAAGTTACTTCACACTGGGCTTCAAGTTCCTTGTATTCCTGATATTAACACTAAAGTACTCTCCACAAGAGATTCTTCTATATTTCTATCTAGAAAATTTTGTTTTAACAATAACACAGTAATCACTTACTAGCTATTTAACTACTCAACAACTGTTTTAATTGAAATGCCACCTTTAAAAGTATGTATATTTCTACTGCACCTGTACCCCTACTGTGTATGCGTGTGCACGCGCACACGCATGCACACACACACACAAACACAAAACAATGTACAGATTTACAGAATAGCCCCTTGATCTTCCAGTGGTCCCTCAGCAGGACTGCAGAAGACAGGTTCCAAAGGGCTGCTCTGCCTCTGCATGGCAGCCCTGGGTGTGCTAGTCCCTGCCTGGAGACTATGATCAGGGATGCACACTCCTAGCTCTCCAGTGGCAGTGCTGTCAAACATTGCAGAGGCAGGATTCACAAAGACGTACTCATCCATTTTGGCTTATGTAGATCTCAGAAATGGGATTTTATTTTTTTAAACTTCATTTTTTTATTAGTACATGTTACCCATACACATTGATCACATTCATCTTAGGGAATTTGTACTTATACATATAATACATCTTAATTCTCCCTTTTCCCCCCCATTCTTCTCCCCTCCCTTCAACCTTTCTTCCCCTCCCAGAAATGGGATTTTAAAATTGTATAAATTACTAAAAATAAAATTCACCTTCTGTAAAAGGAAAGATTTGCAATGTATAGGAGACTTTTCTGATTTTCCCTCATACTGTCCTCATAGGTCTGCTTTCGGAGTATACCCTACATAAGCATTTTTTAAAAAGGAACGAACTAGAAATCTCAGGATTTAGTAACTGTTCTGGAAAATAATTCATAAATTGTATTCTCACTCATAATCAAAGTTTATGGCAAAACTATATTATTATGTGTTCTTATGGAATAAAAACACTTAAATTAGGCGAAGTTAGGATAACAGACATTTTATTGCTTATCTGTAGTAATTAAATAAGTTGGCTTATTTGTGAATCAATATTACTTTATTCCAAAAGATCTCCTTGAAAACAAGCAATATGAACAAGAGGCTATATTAAGGAGGTGTGTTTTAAGAAGGCTTCAGACAGGGGGCAATATATAGCATTTATGCTACTGTCAAGTTTATTTTCAAATATTTTTCTTATATTCATTACAATGCCATATGTTTTACAAATTCAGTTCTATTATTCATTCTCCTTAATTTACCAAGAAAGATCAGACAGTGGAGATTCTACAAACAAATTAAAAAATCTAAGTCTTTTGAGTAACAATTTCTCTTTTTAAAGGTCAGTGCCCTTTTTTTTTACAAAATCATTTTTAAAAGAACATTTCTCAAAAGATAATATTCATTATTTTGAATGTTTGTCACTGCTAATTTCATCACATAAGATCTCACTTCAGTTATCCTAAACAGTCAATATTGCTTGTCCCTTTATGTAAATTTTTTGGTTTCTCTTCCACCATTTACTAACTGTATGACCTTTTCAAATTTGCTTAAGCTCTCTGAATCAAGTTTTCTTTTACTTAACCTGAAAAAAAAAATAATAAGACTATCTCCTAAGAGAGTTGTGAATGAGAATATGTAGTTCATGTATGAATGTAGCACAGTGCCTGGCATAAAATATGTACTTGCTAAATAGTTAATTATTATGACCACTTTATGATGTGAATCTCCATACAGATTTATGGTCCCACTCTAATTTCTACCCTTGACAATTTTTTAAGTACATTCCTATTACCACATGTGTATGTAGCAAGAAATACAAATTATACAGCCAAATGATTTACTCCCTGAACAAGTAATTATGGCTTGTGATTTGTGTAACTATCACTGTGCTAGGCAAAGAACCAAAAATGTGTTTTTGTTTAAAGAAAACAAACAAACAAATATGATGATCTCTAAGTTCTATAACATCATTTTGATCAGTAGCTTTAAATGGTATGGATAATCAGTTCATTATGCACATAAGGTAATTAAATTTCTGATAATCTTAGGAAATTACTTCTATAAATTATAAATATTGAGCTTCAATTTGTGTCTTTTACAATTGTATTTGTTTTCTATTTCAGTAGTGAATACAGTAGAGACTCTAAAGTCACCTTTCCTGCCAAAGCTGTAGTATTTCATCAATGTGAAGTTCGAAAACTGCTCAGGTAGACATGCAGGAAGTGTGTGTAGAGACATATTATTGAATAATTATATTTAAACTGGAATGCTATTTGTAGCAGCTATTGGCTTTTTTCAATGAGGCTATTGTTGGATCTGGCTATAGTGAAATATTTCATAAGGGCAGGTTACTTCAAGTTCTTAAAAACTTTAACTCAACAAGAAATATACACGAATGTGTCAGATTTCACTACATTTAGCAAAGTAAATATTTTAGCTCAAAAGAAGAATTAAAATTAGATGCTTTGTGAGAAAGTCAATAACTGTTTTTTTTTTTTTTCCTACAGTATACTAAGATTTAAATACTTACAGGAAAATATTGAAAAATCTAAAGCCAAAAAAAAAAAACCTTAATTTTTTAAAATAAAGAGAAGTTTTGCAATGCAAAGAAATCCAACAAGGACTTTCATCATCAGTTTTGTGTAATAATTTAAAAAATGATTAAAACAAAAATAGTTTAAAAGGCATCTTTCTGGCTATTTTGTGAAAGCTACACTTGCCTTGTCAGTTATAAAATGTGAATCAATAGCAAGTCTTGTGAAGCAAATAACCCTAAAGCAGTTTAAGGTATTTTGTACATGTGGGGAGATAAATAATAATTTCTCTTCTGTCACTAGAAAATTTTCTGGAGATCATAAAGAAATCAGTTTACCCTGAAGCACGACATTTTAAAAGATGCATCAGGACAATGAGGAGATTCACTCAATCTTTAACTTTTAGGAATGAAAGAAAATAAGAGGCAAAACAAATCTTTTCTGAAAAAAACATGTTGTTGAGCTCAATCTTTTTTTATTTTTTAAAGGAGCTAACTAAAGAGGTGGGGAAAACAGAGTTATGAGATAAACAAAATAGTAAAATCTCTCTCAAACCATTATTTTACCTTTAATTCTTTGAAAAAGAAAACTACTTACTTAGTAGTTACTTGTTACCTCCACATCATGCAAACCATCTAACACAACTCCCATCCTATTGACGGCATGCATCATATTTCACAATAAGTTAACACAGGTAATAACAATGTAATTTAATTATGCTTTTAATAAATTCATTTTAAAAATACCTATGCTAAAATGGAAAAAGTTATCTCATACATTTTATTGTTTTAAATAAATAAAGGATTCATTTGTCGTGTACTATAGTTAAAGTTTGATCTCCTTTCTTTCTGTCTTTCTAAAGCTACTTAGGAGAATAGTCTTACTCTTTATACAATACCAATGTTATGGCATTAATACTTCCACAATTATTTCTTTATGTGTGTCTCTTCTGGCTCACCACAAATCCTTCAAGAATAGAATTATAAGGATTCCTAAAGCCTAGCACATCTATACTTATGGAATGAAAGAATGAAGAATATTCATTACACAGCCTTATACATATTTGAATGTCATCCTACTCAACAAAGGTTAATTCATAATAATCACATCCATGAGACTGATGTGGCACATTCTCAGTAGTGGACAGTGTAGCCCTGGTCACACCAGAAAGGGGAGACATTTTGCAAGCTTTCACTCTTAAGTAGCTTCTTGGTAAAACTCACATTTAGATTGCTTCCAAGCCAAAGAGATAAATAATAATAGTTCTCCCCTCCTTTAGATAAGACTATGCTTCCACAAATGTATGACTATCCAAAGTCAAATAAAAACAAAAAAGAATATTCTAATTTTAGATCCTCTAATTTTGCCATAAAATAAGTACATAGCACTTCCATTTTGTTAGTAATTTGGAACTAGACAGGTCATTATTAAAATAAATACTTATAATTAACATTTCTATTGGAAAATGAAACATTAATGCCTCTTGTTATGAAAAATCATTCCAATTTATTCGTTATAGACTTTTAGAAATTTTACAATTATTTGAGACAAAAAGCTAATTTAAATACAATGGGCTTTATAGTTTATATTTTCCTTTACTCTGAGCAGAAATACACAGATATTAACATACTCTTACATACATTTGTGTTTTTCCATTTAATTTCACACATCTCTAAGGTAAATTAGTTACTTGACTTCTCACCTATGAGATGGGCATGACAAAATAAAGGTTAAAGGCTTTTTTAAATATGTACATATACTATTTCACTCCTTTAAAATTAAAACATAGATGAAGAAGGAAAGTAGGATAAAGCCATAAGGTCCCTTAACATTAAGTGTGAACTCAGAAAAAAAAATAATGGCAAACAACATGAAGTACTGGGCTCAACAGATTAATGAACATATATTTCAAAATAAAATTATGGAGGGCCGGGGATTTAGCTCAGTGGTTTTGCCGCCTGCTGCGCAAGCGCCAGAACCTGAGTTCGATCCCTGGTACCAAAAAAAAAAAAAAAAAAAAAAAAAAAAAAATGGAGAAATTGAGAAATAAATACTATTTTTTTACAGAAAAGGTAATAATGTAAACATGTACATTTCCAAGTGAAAAAATGTGTTGAGAGTTCTTACAAAGAAAAGGTTAAACTAAAATGTAGTGATTGAATTTATTATAATATTAATGGGGCTATAAAATAATATGTATAGAGAGCTAAGAGTGCAATAAATCATCCTATTTAGTTCCAAATCACTCCAGAAGCTGACTAAAGAGCTGTAAATGTCAATTTGTACTAACTAGAATACAGAAAATAAGAAAAAATATAGTTCAAAAATTTCACCCAAATGAAGAGGTTAAGAAAACACAGAAGAAAAGCAGATGACAGATTGTGACGACATACTGTCACAGATGGATGCCAGGTGGAAAGGGTCTGCAATATTTTTAGAATAGATTTTTTTCAACATTTAATTTGAATTACCCTTCTGGATAAATGTTCAGCAAAAGATAGATAATAGATAACAAAACAAGTACTAGAATGTGTGTCTAAATAAACACAATGTACAAAGATCATAGGTGACTGATTTAGTCCTATGTAATTTAGGGATAATCAAGTATTCTAATGTGTAAAGACATTTTGTGAATGTAAGAACACCAGTGAGAAAACACTGAAATTTTCCATTGTGCTTTAATTACACCACAATGAACATATATATATATATATATATATATATATGTGTGTGTGTGTGTGTGTGTGTGTGCGCGCGCGTGTGTGTGTGTGTGTGTGTATGTGTATATATATATATGGCATGGCAAGATAAAGGGTATTCCTTGCTCAATGCCAACAATTACAAAAGGAGAGTCCCAACCTTGTAAGAATGTAAGTATTTCTTTTGCCAGTTTTCAACATGATTATTTTGTAGTTTGAATTAGTAGTCCTTTAAAAGTAAAAGGCTAGAAGGTGAATCTTTTCAAGGTAAAAAAAGTTAAAAGAATATGTCTAGACGTGGTGTCAATAAAGGTTTTAAAGTTCTTTGATTCTTCCCAGACTGAAATCCTTCTCTTATCATACAAATAGTGTTGAGTGCTACAAAATATTTCTCACAATTAGAATTCAGAGGAGATAATTTTTTTTTAAGATTAGATATGGTTCTTATGTTCCTCATATTTGCTTATAATTTTTTCATTTAATTTGTATCTTTGTCATTCAGTTTGTCTACATTTTTAAATATATAGTTTTGTATTCAGTCATAAAATGTATTGAGCACTTAACTGTAAAGAACTACACTTGTAATTCTAATAGCCTATTAAACAGTGGTATTTAATATGGTCAGTTAAACATCCTACTTTACACATAGAAAATACAATAGTTGAATAACTTCACACATTGTCCTAGTCATAATATCCAAATGAAATATTCTTTATTAAATTACTTCTTTCACTACCCTTTGAAATAAAGTTATACTGCAAAGAAAATAGAAAATTCTTATAATGCACTAATCTCTTCCTAATTATAATACAACAATGTATGATTTAGGGAACATATTTCTTAAAATATCAAAACAACTGTCTAGATTAATTATATATATATTTTACATAAACATTTATGATACAAAATTATACAATAAAAGAAATGTACACTGACCTGTCAACAACATGTATGAAATGAAACAACAGAACTGTCAACTTACATGTATGAAATGAAACAACAGAACTCACATTTTCCTGATAGTTTATATTAAATTTCCACTTTGCTCCTTTGATATCAAAAGCAAAACTAACAAAATTAACCAAAAAAATCTAGAAATAATTCTCAATAATTTTCTTCAAATCCTGGTTTTCTCTTCAAACTTGTTATTCAAAAAGTTAGTCAAATGAAAAACAGATTTATGTCAAGTATGAAAGAGAAGACTGGAATTCTTGGAAATAGTGAATCCAACAGATAAGTTTCTTCTATCAATACTTTGGTAGGGCTGGGCACATTGGCAGATACTTGTAATCCAAGGACTAGGGAGGCTGAGGTAGGAGGGTCACCATGAGTTTAAAGTGAGCCTGAACTATATTTTGAGACTCTGTCTCAAAAAAAAAAAAAAAATTGAGAGGTCAAGAAAGCTTGCATTCAGGAAAATGTACTTCATTAATATTTTTTAAGATTTTTATATCACTTGTAGAAATAGTATAAAGTACATTCTCAATCATGCTATTAACTTGAATTACTTATTCTGTGGATCTGATATTTCATCACTTTGCCAGCTGTTTACCACATAAGACTATCACCCAATATCATGTGAGATAATTTAATTAGAGTATTTAGATGATAGTACAAAAATTAATGGTATTTTTAGGTCCTAGGATTTACTAGTATCTCCAAAGTTATTTTTGGAGAATGACAAAAGCTGATTCTACATTTGTTATCTTCTCCGTGTGTGTGTTTGTGTGTGTGTGTGTGTGTGTGTGTGTGTGTGCGCTCTCTCTGGAAGTACCAACAGCTTGATGTAAATACTGCATACACTAATGAATTAATATATTGTTTTGTGTTTTGCAAAAACCAAAAAAATTATTCAAAAGCTCATCTTATATACCACTAGTATATAACAAAACATACCCTTTCATACTAAACTTTAGTGTTTTATAAGTACTCCTGTTAACTTAGCAGAAAAATACCATAGGAATAAAGAATATTTCAAACGTCTAAATAATTCATACGAAAGTAGAATTTTAAGTTTATAGCTAATAACGGCCACCAAAGTAACAGTAACATTAACACAAAAAATTACAGAATTTAACAAGAGCTTTAAAAATACTTAATTCCTTCTAAAATCTAGAGAAGTTAGATCAAAGAGTAAGCTATGTGGCGCTGAACTTCCTAAAGCTACTACAAGTATATTTATTGAAAGTCCAAACATCACCTTAGGGAAGTATATCTGACTCTTGGTTTAGGCAATGAAGCTCTTCTTCTATCTTCCATTCCTCTAACTTGGCACTAGAGATAAGAATGAAAATATAAACCTACCTATCTACCTATCAAGCTATCAATCATGTTTAGTACATTAGCACTTCAGTACAAACTTGCAAGAGAGTAATCATATCTTTCTAGTTAAATATAAAAGCATCAAATACATTTTATATTTTATGAGTTAATTCTTTGAAGTCTTCCATGGATCATGTCTTACTCAAAAATCTTTAATGTTGCCCAGCATGTTGGTATTTTATGTACACATATGTAGAGTACAATTTAATTTGCAAAAATAAAAGAAACTGTTCACTGTGGAAGTATAAATTTAAAACCTTTAAATAATAGGAGACAGTCTGACAGGCTGCAGGCTATTGATCCACACACTCATCACTAGAACATTACAAGGAAACTGCTGGGTTTTCCTCATCCATAATAGAGGTATACTACAGAACCTCCCTAATAAGACTGCTATGAGGACCAACTTAAATAACTCACGTTTTTGGCACACAGTAAGTACTTTATACATGTCAGTTAATATTATTATTATAGATAGGTAAGTTAATTAGATATCTTGTTAGCAGGTAGACAGGGGCTCCGTTAAGGTGGCAGCCCTTCAGGAGCCAACACAGCAAGGAACCAACATAGAGAACAATTGAGGCACATTCAATGGCTAGCATTATAAAAAGGAAAAGAAGTACTTCTTCCCCTAGAGATAGATAGCAGTGATTGATATTCTAAATGGGAAATTCCTTGAATGTGACTTGTCTTCCCATTTGATCCCCATTTAATCAATATTACCTGGGGGACTGTTTTTGTAATCTTATTGGTTGGTCATGGTTTTGTCCCACCTCATGCCCACCTTGTGAATTTCCATTGGGTCTTTCTGTGTTCCAATAAATTTTTCCTACTCTTAACCTCCATTGTTCCTAGAATTCATTCTTCAATTTTAGAGAACAGGAACTCGTGTTTTGGATATCTAGTAGGTTTGGGTGTTACATCTCTTCCCCTGTATCATTTTGGAGGTCTTCCACTGAGATTACTGGTCAGAGGTAAGGGTTTGCTTTTGTTTCATAGGTTGTAACTCTGGTCTTTTTGCTTCATAGGATGAAACTTTTTGTTTCATAGGCTCTGGCTATTTTTTGTATGTGTTGTATTTGGCCTTAGTTGCTTTAAAATGTTATAAAATGGATCTTATACAATTGTCTCAAATAAAGACAGTTCAGGCTTTATCTGTCCCTTATAGAATGCCAAATGGTGGCTACTCTGCCAGCTAGTAATTGCCTTTAGGGCAGCTGCCACTCTCAAAGCAGAGGACAGTTTTCTCCAGCTGCCCTCTGGTGAATCTCCACTCTCACTGACACCAATGTCGGGTGGAATGTTGATCACATATGAAATTGGGTTCCTTTTGGAGGCAGATCTCTGATTGCATGAAACTAGCAGAAACTGAGGGGTCAGGGCCAGAGCTACCTTCTGGCAGATACCCAAAGTTCTCTCAGAAGAAACTAGCTCCCAACAGCCCATCTGGGTAATCAACAGAAAATCTCCAAATCTTGTCCCTATCTGGCCTCCTCAGTGAGGTGACAGGGGAACTCTTGTCAGTGATCATCAAATATCCTCTGTCTCAGAGTGATCTGAAACGATGCTGTCAGAGCCCTTTCTTAAGCTTCCGTTAAGAGTTAAACTACAGGTTTGGACTGTTTACTAGTAAGACCTCTAGACAAATGTACAAAACAAATCTTTGATAGAGTAAAAACACCTAAACCACACCCACTCACCCCCAGGCATGGTCTTCATCATTTATGTGTGTGGGGGAGAAAAATGCCTTTCCTGATAGGTTATGGACTTTGGAAAGTTGACTGTGGACTTATATAATGCTGCACGTTAATTTTTTGAGATATTTAACCAGCTTTAGCTTTATTTGGGCTTTTTCTCTCTGCTAGTGAGTAAAAACTCAACTTAAACTTTTCTCCAACTTGTTGGGAGTTCATTTGAAAATCCCTTGTCGTCAGACCACTCCTCCTTCCAGAAAGTCAGACCAAGGCAACTTACAACAACTCTTTCATCTCACACTAGGGAAAATGGCAATCAGTAACTTGCATTTTGTGTTTTTACTCATTAACTAGAATATGGGACTATTTTAGCCAGCCCTTCTCTTCATTCATGCATACATAGAAAGTCGATAAAAGTGGCTTTACTATGTAGACTGTGGCTGCTAAAAAGACCTATGAGTTTCAAATACTTTGTAAATTTAAAATGTACCTTAAAGGAGTAGCCTTGTCTTGCTAATAAAAGTTGCCTAAATGACTGGATAGACAACAGAAATTTCTCAGAGCTTTCTCAGCCCTAGGGCCCAGGGCAGAATCTCTGACTTACCATCACAGGAGGTGATCTTTTTTTGTGAGAAAAGTGCCTTAATTTGACTGTTGACTTATTTTCCTCTCTCTCTTTCAAGGAACTATATAGCAGTGATCTAAATCTCTTGGTTTGCTAGCAATACTTCCTTCTCTAAACATGACTGTTATGGCTAAAGTCAATTGTAACTTGTGCTTTAAGAGTACCTACTGGAGTAAGGATATGAGTTACCTGAGAAAGATAAGATCATGCACTAGTAAAGGGTAGATAGTCCAGTCTGGTTTTAGTTTCTAGTTCTCTCTCCAGAGGTATCTACCTACCCTGGAGTGGTATAAACCTTGGGGGATGCCCTAGGGGACACAGGAATCAAGCAGAGACTTATGGGATGCCATATTTGTTTCTCTTATTTCAAACTGGGACTCTATATCTGAACCTCTTACTCCTTTGGAATATATTAAGGAACAATTTAGTATTTCTCTACACCCGCCTGTGGTGTGCCTACCTCCTAAAGCCAAGTGCACAGAGAAAAGTACTATGATGCTATCTCACAATTAAAATTATACTGTAAAAGAGAAAATGGTCAAAATAATCTTATGTTGAGATTTTCTTTACATTAAAAAATAATTCTTGCTTGTGTTCAAATATAAAAGTAGGCCATAAAAAATGAGAGACACCTCACCCTTAAGGCATTCAGTACCTCTAAGCCTAAGGCTACTCCTCACCCTAACCACCAGGAGCTGAGGGTGGAATTTCTAGGCCAGCTATAATTAATCTCCATGAGGCTATATCCATCCTTAGCTAAGTTGTGGAGGTCCCTCAAAGACAATATCCCTTGCCGGAAGTAAATGGTAAATATGGGACTATTTCATGTGTCTTTTTCTCTCAGTAATTTAGACAGATCAAATGAGACTTAAAAGTTTTCAGATGACTCTGATATGTACATTGAGGTCTTTAGAGGACATACTCAGACCTATGGACTAGATTAGAAAGATGTAATCTTGCTCTTAAATCAAACATTGATTTCTAATGAGAGACAAGTAGTATTACAAGCTCCTACTACATATAGAGACAGATATTTTAATTTTGGAAGCTCAAAAAGACAGGCAGCTAGGGGAACAACTGGTTTCTACTAGAACACAAGCAGTTCCTATACAAGATCCCCAGTGGCCTGCTAATCAGATAGGAGATTAAATAGAAGACATTTTCAGGCATGTATTCTTGAAGGTCTAAAAAACATGAGAACTAAGTCCTTCAATTATTTTAAATTGTCAATTATTTATCAGGAAAAATAAGACATCCCTACGCCCTGATTTGATAAAAGGAAATACTACAGTTTTTCCCAAGTCACAATCTTGCAATATGTAGATGGTATGCTGTTATGTCCCCCCTCAGAAGAGCTTTCTAGCCAAGACATCTGCTCTGCTGAATTTTCTAACAGGCAGGAATTATAATGTTTCTAGATCTAAGGCACAACTTTGCAGCTTTGAGGTAAAACATTTAGGCCTTATTATATCTAAGGGAACCCAAAGACCGGGGGAAGAAAGAATTAAACCAGTTCTTTCCTATCCACAGCCCAAGACTCTAAAACAACTAAGGAGATTCCTGGAAATTACAGGCTTTTGCGGCCTTCAGATAGCAGGATATAGTGAGACTTCCTGACCCCTCTCTTAGCTTATAGAAAAACCCAAGAGACAGACACCTGGGGACCTCATTCCCAGACCGCACTCTAGAAGTTCAAACAAGCACTTCTAAGTGCCTAACTACAGGACACCATTTCAGTCTGTATTTTAATAAAAGGTGAAACATGGCTTTGGGAGTGTTTCTACAACATCAGGGAGCTGCTCAACAGCCTGTAGGGTATTTCAATCATAAATTAGATATTATAGATTCAAAATAATTCATTAAAAGGGTAAGCCCTAAAAAATACAGTTAAAACACTTTCATTCCCTTTCAAGAGGCAAAAAGCAGCCATTTGGGTTCTTTGCTTATTGGTTTGATTTTTCTGCTTGGCAATGCAGTAGGAGTCAATCATAGCTCTTGTCTCTGGAGAAATGTTTTGCTAAGGATCTCAGATCCAGTCTGGAATAGCTCCTGATCATAATTGTCCTTCTACACCTGAGATGGTTAAGATTTAGTTCTTGTGTCATACTTAAAGGCACTCTTCTGTCCCATCTCCCATTGCCCTGCTCCTGAGAAATAACATGGTTTGATTCAAAGTATTTCCCTTTTCTGTGGCTGCTGGATTTCAAGACAAAGCTTCCAGAATGGTGAGTTTCCTCTCCCTGGAATCCTTCCAGAGTAAAGCTGACCTTAATTTATCACTGGGCCACACAGAAAACTGGGCTAGGTTTAATCCTGAAACTCTCAAAAGATAAATGTAAAAGTTTCAGTTTAGATTTATCTGTCTTTCAGCCCTCAGGCAAAATTAGAGAATGTTGACAGCTAAACTGGCTCTGGCCACTTCCTTGCACCTCTAATCAGCTGCCACTGGCACTGGATGAGATAAAGCCTAAGGAACACCTCAGATTGGGCACAAAACAAGAGAGATAGACAGGAGTACCTTCTTTCCCTTTGTTTCTTTTCAAAATGGAAAAAAACTGTCATAGGTAGACATCTGGAGCACAGCAAGTTGGAGCCTTGGCAGGCTTTCTTCCCTCACTGTTTGAAATTCATACTTAGCTCCAAAGAGTGTCACCTAGTCTCTTCTACATGCAAACCTGGCTTGAGCGGACCCCCACTGGAGATAGTTAAAATTACTTGTAACAAAAAATAAATAAATAAAATAAATGAATAAAATTACTTGTAACAGTCTGTCCCTTTAGAGGAAACAGTTATATGTAGCTAAAAGCAACCGTGAGAAGCCTGTGTAGCTCGGTATTCCAGTCAGATAAACTATTAGCTTAGGACCCATTTTAAAATGGTCTTTGCTTTCACAGGTATAAAAGATTTTTATTCCTTTTGATTCTTATTACAAGAGATCTCTGTTAATTGATTTATAAAGTCCTGACTAGTCTTTTTTATAATTATAAACCTAAAATTATAAAAGTTATTATAGTTCAACTTGGCCAAATATATCTGAGTGCACTCTAGTTTATAAACAAGTTGTCTTGTGTGTGTGTTTGTCTGTCCGTTCAATTTGTTACAACACATACAGCTGTTGTGTTTGAGCTTTTTTCTTTTTGCATTTTGGAACTTTACAGATATTTGCCTGTAACTATAGATAAATGTCACTAAAGACATGGTTTTGCCAGATTATCCAAATAACATCAACTAGTTTTACAAATACAGTACATATTGCTGTCTATATATAATAACTCAGAAATCTTTCATTGGTCAAAAATAATGTGTTACTTGTTATGATCTGGCTCTCACAGGTCATCTAAAAATTTGGTAAGATAATAATAAAGACTCTTGGGTTTAGGAAAACTACTGGACAGGACTCCCCTTGGTAAATAAAGGAGCAGCTGGCTGAAAAAAATTAATTCCGGCCTTTTTCACAAAGGGGACCCCAATAATTTCTATAGCCTTGTGGGAAATACATTGCTAAACATATTATTGTGATATGCATACATTAGTCACGGTCTAAATTTTCTGTGGTTAAACAAGGTTTTATTTATAATGTTCTTGGTATAAAACAAAATTAAATGACAAGGGGTTTCATGTAACTGATATTGTTATTTCAAGGTATACTGAATATCATTCATGCCTTCTGGGTGTACAGGTCTTCTAAGGTATTGGTTATGGTAATGATCTTTGACTCAGGTATCTGCCTTTCTCTTACACTCCAGATACTTGTGACAAGAGGTACAGGTCAAGCCAGCATGAAAAAAATCAGTCAAACAGTAGTTTTCTTAAAAACTTATGTGATGTATGTTATATGTGTCACCACACTTAGGGATGTTCAATCGTCAAACAGTTAAAACAATGTCACACACTAAAATTAGATAAACATAATGAACTCATAAGGTACATTTATAGGCCAATATGTATGTTCTCTTTAGATGGCAACCTACTAAAGGATAACAAATAAGAGTTTTCTTTATGTCATTTAATGTACTGGGATCAGATGGAGGTGTCTGACTAAAAGACTATTCCATACTAAGATGAACATGTAAGTGTTACAAAGATATCATCATGACTGCCATGCTAAAATACTATGTGTGGCTCTTGATCTTAAGCTTTTCTATATAATGTATAACTGTTGTCTGTTAACATTCTGCAGGGATTCAATTCAACTACTAAAATGACCATGGTTGATAAAATATATTTTAAAAGTGCTTAATGTCCAGATAAAATTATAATAGTTAAGCTCACTGCTCCTACTGAAATACTTAGGTCAATGATCTTCTCTTCTGGGTGCTCAACAACTAGTTTGGAGACCAAAACTAGAAAGGTAACTGGGCTGTGAGGACAGCCAATATTTTGGCCCCGGCCCCTCAAGGTCAATAAAGATCCAAGACACAAAGGAACATTTCCCGCAGGATCCTATATCTTTGGTAAGTCACTCAACCTCCTGAACAGGGAGATTGCTGGGCACCAGAGGACAAATGTATCATGTACCAAAGGAGCGTCACAAAGAGGAAAAAAATTTCCCATCCTTTCACTGAAAGCAACATGGTCAAGCAAGGCCATAACCCATCCTGACGGCTGACACTGACAGAGGAGCTGAGAGGCTCTATGCATGGTTCCAAAGTAATGCCTGAGGAGACTTAACTGACCTTGATAGATAACAAGAGATTCATACTGATTGACACAGGTCTCACTTGAACTTGATCTTAAACACCCAGCAGAAATGAATAACCAAAAGAGATATAAATAATACCAAAGTAATAAAGCTAGATATAAAAAGGGGCTCCAATTGCTGACCCCTTCTGACAATTCCTAGCTACACCAGTAGCAGATCACAGTTATGGATCATTAAGAAAAAAACTATGAAAAAATCTATAAGCACTCAGCTAGAGTTTTAAATTTCTTAGGGAGATTTGTTCTTCAAATTTTCTCTTATCTTCTTATAGCTAAAACTAGAGAGATTTATGACAAAGCATCAGACTTACGCATAACCTCTATCAATTACAAAAATCTGAGTCAGCAGGTTGCAATCACTATTACAGTATCTAAATGTAACTTTCTCTCCAACCTGCCCTTCCATTCTTGTGTGTTCATGCCTAGATTATACATGCTCTAATTTCTTAAAAGTTTTGTTTATTCTCACCTAGATGCTGCCAGCTCCAAGCAGTCATACAAATGGAACCAATGACAAATGTGCTAGACTTCTTTTACTGGGATCCACCAGATCAACCTTGTAAACAGCTTATAACTGCTAAACTATATAATAGGGGGCTGGGGATTTAGCTCAGTGGTTCCAGCGCCTGCCTCGAAAGTGCAAGGTCCTGAGTTCAATCCTGGGTACCCCCCCCAAAAAAATAAACTATATAATATGACTTCTATATTGGATTCTAAGTCCCCTAGACCTTCTCCTTACCCTCTTTTGTGGGAGGCTATTACTAGTTCCTCCCAGTGCAAACCTTTGTTGGCTATATTCACAGCAGCTCTGCTGACCTTATTATTTAGCCCATATTTTCTCTTTTTTTTTGGTACCGGGGATCGAACTTGGGACCTTGAGCTTGCGAGGCAGGCACTGGAACCACTGAGCTAAATCCCCAGCCCCTAGCCCATATATTCCTGTTTCTTTGGCTTTTGTTTCCTCCAGTCTCAAAGCTATATGGCTTCCAAGATGAGAATGCCTGGCACCTATCAAGGGCCTTTAGTTAGACTGTAGAGTAACTCTAACTGCTGACCACAACTACGACCCTCTTCAGCTGGAAGTAGCCAGAACTGTGTTCGCCCTTTGCCCTCTCACAGCAGTTAGGGGTACTTCTTCAGAGGGGGGAATATTATAGATAGGTAAATTAATTATATATCTTATTGGCAGGTAGACAGGGGCTCCCTTAAGGTGCCAGGCCTCCAGGAGCCAACACAGCAAGGAACCAACATAGAGAACAATTGAGGCACATTCAATGGCTAGCACTATAAAAAGGAAAAGAAGTACTACTTCTCTAGAGATAGATAGCAGTGATTGATTTTCTAAATGGGAAATTCCTTGTATGTGATTTGTCTTCCCATTTGATCCCCATTTAATCAATATTACCTGAGTGACTGTACTTGTAATCTTATTCGTTGGTCATGGTTTTGTCCCACCTCATGCCCACCTTGTGAATTTCTATTGGGTCTTACAGTTTTGTCCCACTTTGTAACCCCCTCACCACATAGCTTTGCTGTATAAAACATCTTTGAAAAGTGGGGTGGGCAGGAAACCCACTTTCCGGGTTCCCCTTCTGGCTCTCCTAGGCAGAAGCTTTCTTTCTCCCAATAAATTTTTCCTACTCTTAACCTCCACTGTTCCTAGAATTGATTTTAGAGAGAGAATTTGATTTTAGAGAACACGAATTCGTGTTTTGGATATCTAGTAGGTTTGGGAGTTTCAGCTCTTCCCCCTATGTCATTATCATTGCCATTGTTATTATAACACAGAAAAGAACACTATATTTTAAAATTTATATTGCTTTTTCCAAAACATACAAACATTTTGGGTGTGTTCCATATTTTTTGCAAACATTTATTTGCCTCATTATATAAACTGTTTTGCTAATTGTCTAGACGTGTCCACTTACAAACTCTTTTTAAAGCTTAAGAGAACATCAATTAAAAATTCATTTGAAAATTAACCTCTTTTCCCTTCTATTGTTTGGTCTACTTAAACTTACTTTGTTCTGTATGTTATATTAACAGAAGTATAATTATACTCTTTACAGTAAAAGGAAATAGGCCAAACACATCTTTCAATATGTGTATCTTGCCATGTAATGCAAAATAAAACAACCTAACAGATTCATAAAAACTCAGAAATTTAAAAAACTCAATAAAAGCTTTGGTGTCCTTCACAACAATTACATACTTTAAAAATTCAATGAAAGAAAAAATATTCAATGAAAGAAAAAGTAATAAACCAGATTCCTATAATGATACAATTTATATTTTGAGTTACTTCATGATTTTTTTCTTACCCTTAACAATAATGCACATAAAACTTGATATCACTGTATTCACTGTATTTTCATCCATATTTGCAGAATCTAACAATTTATTTCCAGGGATAACTAAGAAAAAAATGAATGTTTCCACTTTTTCCTTTATAAACACAAAGAAATAAGGAAACCTACAAAATTTTAGGTTTCTTCCATTGTTATTTCTTCTAGCTAGATGGTTTATAGAATTTCATCATGAAAAATTTGTATGTATATGGTGAGGAAGATAGAAGTGGGGTGAGTCACCTCATCATTAATAATGTTTGAAAATACGCAAGGCTGAAAGAAAGTGGACACACTCCAGAAAACACGCCATGCTATCACCACCAATAATCAGGGGACAAATTCTACTTTTGGTTTCATTTGCATATACTAATTCAATATTGGCATTTGGCAACAAAAGAAATAACATGAATCATTTGAGACCATAACTGATCATCACAGTGCATGATAAGAGAAAGCAGAATGTTCTTCTCCTACCCACAGGAATATATACAACTGATTCTCTTTTCTGTAAAATCTAGTCCTTCCATTATAAAAATAGACATGCAAGGTATTTCCATACAATTGGATGTGAACAAAAATAAAACAGACAAAACGCACACCCTATAACAAAAGCCCCACATTTGTGGAAATGTAAGCCCTGTTTAAATCTTCAACCCTAAAGCCCAAGTCAAAGACTGAGGCAGATTTACTGGCTCTCTCCTTCCACATTCTCTTCTTCTCTACTTCTTTGAAGTAGGCTCTCAAAAACACAAATTAACTTTCCTTTCTTGGATGCTCATCACCTACTCCATTCCTTAGATGTCTTTGTTTCCCTGTCAAGCCTCCCAGAGTCCTTTCTATTTCCACATTCCTGGCAATGTTGGAGATAATCATCTTGATGCTTTACATTTTGCTAATAATTACCATGAGGAAATACAAAATATAGAGATAATCTACATAGTAATTACAAGGCTCTACTATAATACAATGTTTTCCTCTATGGAGCCAGAGATTTAATGTTTAATTCTCCATTGCAACAAACCTTAAGTGGGGTAATTTTGACCCCCAACAGAAAACATTAGGGGATACCCACAGATATTTTAATGATCAGAACTGAGCCAAGGGCTGTGACTGGCATCTATTAGATAGATATCCTACATATATTCCATTACAAAGAATTTCCTGAACAAATTTTTTTTGGGGGGTACCGGGGATCGAACTCTGGCCTTGAGCTTGTGAGGCAGGTGGTGGAACCACTGAACTAAAGCCCTGACCCTCCTGAACAAATTTTATACTATTACTGCTGAGATATCCTGCTTTACTACCAATGGGAAACAGTTTGTCTTCTAAGCTGAGACACATCCTTGTAATTATTCCAGTCCTAACTAAGCAAAATAAACAAGGTTATGGATAGATTTTTAAAATATTTAACACAAAGAATATATAATTTTGTGAGAAAAGTTAGTCTTGTTCTTCAAAAAGTGTTTTTTTCAGAGTTGCCTCTGATACTAGATGATATGCTTGGAAATTAACTTCACTTGAAATAATTCTGTGAAAAAATAACATTGAAAAGCTAAAAATATACTGTATAGATTTGACTTGACAGACTATTTTTATTACCATCATCCCTTCTCTTATATCACTATACCCTGTTTCAAATTTCAACAGAAAAAAGAAACCCCAAAGTTCTCATCCCTTCAACAGCAGAAATATTAGTTTGTACTTTACTTTCTTCCACCTCTCTTATCAAGTTAATCAATTTGTATCCATTATTGCTTTGGTACTTGCATTACAGTCGGATTGTTTCTAGTGTTTATCATAATCCACCTGAATCACTGTTGTCTCCTGCTTCTTTGCTTTGGGCATTCACTAGTTCATTCAACAAATACCTGAATACTTCCTTTGCACACATTATGCTAAGGATGAGTGTGTGGGGGTGAGATATGTCCCTGCTCTTCACAGAGCCCTCAACCTGCTGAAAGCCAATAATCCAACAAGCAATTCTAATAAAGCATTATATGCTAGGAAATAGGATCACTGTAGGAACATGCATAGGTGGCATCTCCTCTGGTGTAACGGAAACTATAGAATATGTAAGAGATGCTCAAAGTAACAGGAAGACTGTCAGAGAGACTAACAGGGAAATACATAAGGAGCAATAAAGGAAACTACCACAGTCTACGTAAGGTAACGATCATTGCACAGAAGAGGCCATGTCAATGTTGCTGAAGTGGAGAAGGTAAGCAGAAGGGAAATGAGATGAGGCTGGCAAAAGAAGCAGGGAAAGCAGTTAAGAAATGTTTATTTTATTCTGAGAGGAACAGAAAGCCAGGGAAAGCTTTTAAAAGATAGTGCTAAGATAAGAAATGCATTTGAAAAGATTCCTCTGGCTACAAAGGATTAGCAGGAGGCAGAAAATGCAAACAGAAAGAAAGCTATTGCAGTAATACAGGATGATATGCAAAAAGGTGACTGCAGGGAGACAGGGCACATCAGTTAGTCTAGAAAGCTGGACATTCAGGAGCTCTATCAGAGTCAGAATCTTGACATTTGGACTACATACTGCTCTTTAACTTCCCAGATATCCAGCACACAGCAGCAAATTCAATTTAAAAACATTGGGACTTAAAACACAGTTTGATTTACAACAGCAAATCGAGTCCTCACAACCTCATATGAGACAAATAAAACAAGCACATTTACCTCTTTAGACACAATGAAAGTGGAGCCTCAGAGATTAAGGAACATACAAAGTGCCACTAGGTAGTAAACACAGGCTTAGAAGCCAGCCGCCCACTTCTGAATCCCAGATTGTTGCAAGTTAAATGTGTTGTTTCAGTATCTAAAATACTGGATTCTGGATTCTGCTTCTAGACCTCTGCCAAAGTCTTGTTTGGTGTATACTAAACAACTTGGTAACTGATCAGTTTTAGGTGTAATTTTCTAATAATTTCATAAATGTATGTTTATTAACTAGCAATTCCACATACAAATGGAAATAAATGTCTGAACATAATCTAAATTTGACAAATTAAACGAAAATGTTATAATTAGTCATTTTGTCATTAAATATGAGCATTGAGATACAATT
This sequence comes from Heterocephalus glaber, assembly GCF_053883595.1. NCBI lineage: Eukaryota > Metazoa > Chordata > Mammalia > Rodentia > Bathyergidae > Heterocephalus > Heterocephalus glaber. Next base: position 14,089,395 of record NW_028258327.1, on the reverse strand, counting down.
TGATAACTTTATGGTATTAAAATTACTTTTCTGTTAGTGGACACATCAGTTACACATATATCAATTTAATTTTAGATAATATTATGTAATAGTAACTCATATTTAAAAAGCTGAAATATGCAAAAATATAGTTAGAAAAGTAATTATTTTGGAAATCTAAAATGTATGAAAAGAAGAAGCTATGAGGTATATATGAAAGGCAACTATACAAACCACCCAAATCAGGACCTTTCAAGAATGAAGGAGTAGATACTAATAACAAAACAGTAAATAAGTGTCACCTTAATTAGTACACTGAAATAACAAAAAAGACAAAGGGCTTTTCTAAGAGATCTTGAAATAGAAATGGTTAGTATCTCAACATAGCTCTATTTCACATATAACTATAATAATTAAATGACCTAAACAGACAACAAAGTCCTGAAATTTGAAGATGCTGTGAAATTTTATCAGTCAGTCCTCTTACCAATGTCTTTAGAATTAGAGTCAATATATTTCGCAGCAACAATCTGCTGAAAACTGAGTTTAAAAGTTATAGCAGTTTTTTTTTTTTTTGACTTTCACAGTCCTCTACACTAACTGAAGCACCTTTGTTGAAGACTGAGAGTCTGGGCTCCCTGCCCTGGTTATAAAATAGATGCCAATTTCCCATAACATTAAACACCTATTATTAATTTTACTTAACCCTTTTCACTTTAACCTACTGAATTAAACAGTAAAGGTAAAATGAATCAAATTCATTTAAATTGGTCATAATATTTGCTCTTCAGAACTGTTACAGGACAAAACAAATATTTTGGTAGAGGAAAGGAAAATCATTTAATTCAAAACTACTAAAAGTATGAGTTTTGAACAATCACCCCTAACAATGCAATGGAGAAATGCTGTCATACAAGCAATCTTCCATGTATACCAGACTTTTAAATCGGTTCTTGTAAAGAACAAGAGGCATTAAAAAGTTGAAACAGTAACAGATATTTTTCAAGATGTATGGAGAAAGAAATATTCATTAGTGAGAGACATTCTTACTAGGATTGCATTTCTTGAATATTATTCATCAAGTAGATGAGAATATTAGTTCTTACACTTTATTCCAGGAAAGTAATAGTCTGAAATCGGAGCCGCTTAAAACAGGTAGGACTGTGAAATTCAAGGAAATGCTGCATCAAGAAGCTAAAGGAACAAAAAAAGGATAAAATTCTCTTTATCCTTACAAAATTGTCACATTATTCCAAGCGAGGTAACAGGCAGAACCTCACAGCAGATTAAAAGGAATTTGAGGACAAATGTTTCATTCAGTAGCTTTTTCTATATAGCAGATAACTTTCACCCAGCAAAGAAGAGCCTTGTCTTTCAACTCCATTTGAAAGTTTGTGTTACTATATAAAAGCTCTTCTTTTTTTCACTTATTCATGAATGTATTGGCAAGTACTCTGAATCACTCATACTTACAAAATTCAACATGGCAGGTGGTCCTTAATTTGTCACAGAAACTATTAGAACTGCAGAGGGTGACTGCTCTATTGCCATTTGCTTTTTATTTGTTTCAGTTGGCATTAAGCAATGCTTTCTGAACATTTTCAGAAAGGATCTTCTCTAACAATGAAGTCCTATTTAGAAATACTATCTACTAGATTTTTATGAAAATTTTTAGCATTGTCATACATTCATTTCAAAAGAACATATCTGCTATTTTAAAATTCATCTATTTTCAATGCCCCTTGCACATAGTCCTTGACAACACAAATTCAAACAGGGAAATTATGCAATAAATTTTAACGTGAAAGAAAATAAGCAATAAAAATAGTTTTTGTAAGCTGAATAAGACAAATTACATTTAGTGAATCTAGAAATGAAGAGAAGTGGTGAAGGGCACATGAACTAACACAACATTCCTTTACTATCACACAGGATGTTTTAGTACCGTCTCTGAAACAAACTGAAGATATTTTTAATATCCTTTTTATTTTAAAATGTGTTCTTAAAACCTAGGACCTTTGAATTATTCTATAAGGCAAATAAGCTGCTTCTTTTGGTAATGTGATTTAATACATATGTATTTAGTAGTTCTAACAACTAATAATAAACATTAGGAAATAGCAAATTAAATTAATCATGAATTATATCATGAATTATGAAGCTTAGGATCATCATATTGGCATACTTTATCTTCATACTGGCCGTGGGGGGTCAATACATAAAACTGAGAAAGGTCTTATATCTAGAGTATATAAGGAGCTATTACATCTCAAAAATAAGAAAATAAGTCAGGATTTGTGGTGTACTCCTCCCAGCTAGGCTGAGGCAGAAGGATCACAAATTTGAGCCCAGCCTGGGGAATTCAGTGACTTGATGTGACCCTGACTGACAATACAAAGGGGGTGGGGTGCAGTAAGTCTAAAGGACCTGGGTTCAATCCCCAGTATTGAAAAAAAATTTAATCCACAATTTAAAAAATTCAACACAATACTTGGAACACATATTTTTATAAAACAAGAAAACAATAGACTAATATGTACAATAAAATATCCTTAACATCATTAATAATCAGGGAAACACAAAGTTCATAAGATATCAGTACACAGTCACTGGTAGGGCTAAAATTAAGACCGATACTACATGTTGGTAAGTACTCGAAAAATCTACAATGCTCACGTGCTTTTGGGAATGTAAGATTGTTTGCATTGGAGAACTGTTTAGCAATTTCTTTTTTTTTTTTTTTTTACCGGGGATCGAACTTCAGACTTTGCGCTTGCGAGGCAGGTGCCAGAACCACTGAGCTAAATCCCCAATCAAAGGTAAACATTTTTTTTTTTTTTTTTTTGGTACCGGGGATCGAACTTGGGTCCTTGCGCTTGCGCAGCAGGCGGCGAAACCACTGAGCTAAATCCCCAGCCCACCAATTTCTTATTAAAAACCCACTTGAGAGAGAGAGAGAGAGAGAGAGACCAAGCACAAGTAAGTAGGCAATATACTAATAAGTTAGGGGAAAAGATAATTACATGTTGGAATTCTGTAACAAACTATTCCTTTTTTTTTTTTTTTCTTATACCGGTGACTCTCCATTCCACTTCCTGTGTTCAGGGCACCTCCATTTGTTACCAAGCACAATACTTATGCTATCACAATCAAGTTTGTATTGCCCAATACAAGCTCTGAAATTCTGCACACTTACTACAGCTTTCTGTCTTGTTCCTTTCCCAATTTAATGCTACTTCCTATGCCTTTCTCCTAGATGATTTCTCCCAATGTGTGTGTTTTCAAACAATGCTCAAAATTCTAGTAGGAATTTCACAGAAGTAATACTTCACTAATCATATCCTATCAAGGAAAATAAACTTCAGAAAATTTGGCTAATCAATTTTTAAAAACAGACCTTTTGAAAACTTTATCTCACATAGTAAACCCTCTCAAAGGTGATGAATGTTTATTTTTCATTAAATGGACAGGGAGATGAATTTGGAAGGAGGTGCCTTCTTAATGGATGTTGTATAATGTGCAATATTATGATGGTGTACATTGTGATAGGAAAACACAAGTTGTGGGCAGCTTGTCCACTAATCTTAAGTTTGCTCATGCTGTGGGATCCTCTAAGTTTGAGATTCTGAAACAATGCCTGTGTCCTGAGTATCTGAATAGAAAACACACTGATCTATCAAAAGTTACACAGAACTAAGCAGGGCTATCAGCTAATAAATTTTTAAAATTAGATTCCATTATACAATTCACAGGTGACTGATCTCCCTAAAATATTTTCTATTGTCTAGTATGGAAATTAGTGTGTTAATTCCTTATAACCAACTTACTGAGTGACATAAAAGTTTCTTAAAATATATTTTCATAAAGCCAAGAAATTCTGGGATTTGGGATATGTAATACGTGGCAATGAAAATGTTGTTGTGCTACAAATACAAAAATACAAATACATATGACATATACAGGAAATAGTAATAATGTACAATATGCATTCAAGAAGATTGGAAAATTGTAATCATTTCCCTTTAGTTAAGTTATATAATTAACTTGATTTCCTTTTCGGCAATAATATGTATTTATGTTACAGTTTTTTTACAGAAGACACATTTACCATTGAGGAATTAAAGCACAAAAGCTATCAAGATTCATGCTATCAATTTGAAACTTATTCTATAGATGATTTTCGTTGTCTCTACAAAACAATGCAACTGATTGTAAAGGTATAATTGCTAATTAGTAACAGATACAGCTCAAGATTTGTACTATAAAGGAGTAAAATATATGTGCATGTATATGTACACATAGGCAAATGTACAGAAATTTATATATTTTATTTATTAAAATGTGTTAAATAACCCACTTCTTTCTATGTCATTCATCAGTGAGAAAGGAATCATAAAAATTAAATGTTTCAAACATTTAAATATCTCAAACCCCATTTCTCTCCTCATTTATAGTAGCACATCTACTAAATTGGTTCAGATTTTACTTCTGAAGTTAGGCAAAAATATTCCTCCAAATAAACAACCTTGTATTTGTTAATTACAAAGGCATCCCATATTTTTTAATACAACCAAAAAAATGTACTTGTATCTCACATGTTAACAAGACCAAAAAACAAGGAAAGGTTGAGCCACACTCTACTCCCATGATCCTTTTTGTGCTCTAAAATTATATATACTAATCAGGAGGACAGTGTGTTCATATATACAGTAACACATGATCTGTGCAGAAAATACAAAGAACATAGTCATCCAAGGCAACTAGCTAAAGATGATTTACACTACCAATGTCACACTTTTAAAAAACTGTTTTTCCTTAAAAAAAGGTATCACAAAACTGTGTGGATTTTTTTCTAATATAATATTGTATAGTTTTTCATGTAAATAAGGAGTTTAATGCCATGGTTTAAGAGTCTGAAACATTTCACTATATAGATACTCATATAGTCTCCTATTCTTGAACATTTAAGCTAATATTTCCTCTTCATGAAAGCACTTTTTTTTTGGTGCCACGGATCGAACTCAGGATCTCGCACTTGTGAGGCAGACACAGTGCCACTGAGCTAAATCCCCAGCCCTACTATTTTCTTTTCAAAAGTCAAAAGACATTTCTTTGCCTTGAAGAGAATCCCTATTATCATCAGAATTATCATTATCAAAATTACTTGCTGGCACTTAACTGCACTATGGATAAGAAAATATAATCTCTCTTTCCTGCCATATAGAAGTTAACTGAATAACTTCATTTATATGTATAATCATTCCTCTTCTTAGTAGCCAAGCCAGGAAGGGTGCTAAATGCAAAGGATATAAAGGAATATCATTATTCTCCAGTAACCTATAATCTAAAGGAGCATATTAGAGTAAAGTTGATGCATATTGGAAACCTATCTGACTAGTGTGACTGTTGGTTTGTTGGAAAAGGATTGGAGAGGGTAGTGTGTAAGGAGCTTAGCAAAATCTTCCAGAAAGAGATGACAATCCAGGAAGAAAATTACAATGTATAAAAATCACAAGAATAAATAAAGGATTTAGAATATCTCATATTATTCAGTGGCATTTGATGACGGGCAAGAAGATAAGCAGAGGTAAATTTTAAAGAATTTTTCAATTACATGTTAAGGAATATCTTGGAAAATATGTAAGGAACTGACATTTCAAAGAAAGTGATCAATGAATGTGTAATTAAAATACTCACACATGAGTAGAAAAAATATTGGTGGGGAAGATCAGATGCAAACAAATAAATTAAGAAGCTATTGATATTCTTTAAGACAGAAAAGACAAAGACTTAAAATGGTGGCCATAAGATGGAGAGAAACTGATATGATAGATTGAGAGATTTTATGGAGGCAAAATCAATACAATTTCTGGATCACTTCCAGCCACATTTATTAAAATGCAAACACAGAAAGCAATTCTTACAATAATTACAACTGTAGCTAACATTTATTGATTGCTTACTATGTGCTCAACAGTGTGTTAAATGCTTTACAAGCATCATTTAATTTTTATGCATATTTATTGTCCACTTTCAATGTGCAAGTGTTAAATGTTTATTAGATCATTTGGTCTACATATAACTTCTACAAAAGGATACTGTTACTATTTACTACTCTGAAAGTAGGCAATAAAGGTCTCCAGAGGTTGAGTAACTCGTCTATTTACAAAGCTAATTCGGTGGTAGTTTGGGGCTGCTAGATGTATCTCTAAACTAAAAGAAATACGTTCCTAAGGATTATTTGCTTACTTTAACAGGGTAATGCTGTATCTAAAAATGTCTCAGAATTTCTTAAAATTCATATTCACTTACTATAAGGGATATACAAAAATAAAGCTGAAAAGATGTAATAATAAAACAAAAGTTGAAATAAATGAACTAGAACTTCAATCCTCAAAATAATGAATTTGTGTAAAAAATAAATATAGCTAATATTAAATTTCATTTTTCTTCAAGTGGAAGATAAACTAGTGAGTTTCTAAGTTGCTTTTTGTTAGAATCTGTGAGTTCACAACACTATTCAACAGCAACAACAAAAAACCTGGGATTACAGAAAAGAAAAAAATCTTTCTTACAGAGGAAAACAAATGTAGAAAGAATATGAAAAAAGAAAATCAACATTTTTCAATCATCATCATGTAGAAAATAATTCCAGTTGACATCAGTGAATGCTAAAACACTGGGTAAAAGAGTGCCAGGAAACTGGAAAATTATAGTGTCACCAACTATCATTAAAACTAGTAAATTTATAACACAGAAACCTGGTGTACAAAACCTTACCAAAGTAAGTCATCTAACTTAGCTTTGCAAATATGAAGACAAAGTGACATGTTCTGATTCAACAGAAAGTAAACCACTTCAACAATATTGACCTCTTCCAAAACATTTAACTTTAATTCAATAAGTTAAGTGAAAAATGATAGCCAGGCACATCTAGAGTGTGGCATATTGTTAAGTGGTAACTGGTCTAGATTTTTTTTTAAGTGAAGCAGCCTTTCAGACTAAAAGGGAGGAAAAGAAATATGGCAACAAAACAAATATGGAATTCTTCACTGGATGGTGGATTGAGAAAAAAAATCAGCTATAAAGGATAGTTTGAACAAGTGGAAAATTGACAAATGGATTATATATTCAGATACATTTTTAAATGAATGTTAAATTTTGAGAGCTTGAGATAGAATATTGTGTTTATATTGGAGAATGCCCTTATGTCAAGAAACATGCTACAAACTTTAGAAGTTAATGGTCATAGTCAAATGGTTTCACCAAAGGAGGGGAAGTTTCCTCATATAAACCCAGGGTAGAAAACAAAATTTTAACCACAGAATCTTAAAACATTAAGATATTCATGATAGCCGGGGATTTGGCTCAGTGGTTCCAGCGCTTGCCTTGCAAGCGCAAGGTCTGGAGTTCAATCCCTGGTACCAAAAAACAAACAAACAAAAAGAAAACAAAACCAATAAAAAGATATTCATGACATTATTGATTCTATTTTTTTTGACATTTAAAGAGAAAAAGTATTTCTAAGGTACAATGCAATTCCTCAAATGGAGCTTAAAATGCATTGCTATGTTGTCAACATTTTTAATTTTAATTGTTTTGATAATCTATAAACTCATACAAGTTTATTTACCTCCAAACAATGTATCATAATTATCTATAAACAAAAAGCACTCAAGAAATATTTGTTGAAGTGAACTGAATTGGCTTTATACTCCATGCATCTTTTTCCATCGGGTTTTTAGTAATGATTCTTGTTAAGGCCAACATTTTTGTGTATTTTATATTCTACTTCCAAGCAGCATTAAACAATTCATAATTCTATATATATGATATTTCTTTTGGTTTTGTAATTTTTTGTCATTAAGATGCATTAAATTTTGGTCCTAATTTAAATTTTCAGAAATATTTAAATCTAGCCTAGTCATTATTGTAGTCCCATTGAGTATATTCCACTGAGAACAGTCCCTCTAGAATTTTCCACCAGACTCTAGCTCTCCAGAGGTTTATTCAGATTCAGAAACATTCATCTCTACCTAGAGAGCAACAAAGGTCATTATAAGTATAAAAGTTTAAATGGAAACTTTAGTCTCATCTTCACTTGAAAAACTTTTAATAAGATATCAATATGTACAAAACAAACAAATCAGGCAATTGACAAAAGAGGAAAAGGAAACTGGAAATTTCCTGAATTCAAACAGTAAAACGTATAATTTTACTAAGGAAAATATTGCAGCATATTGACCTTTTATATCAGTATTATGCCTCCATGGAAGACAGCAGTGGCAGACCTAAGGGAACAAAGCCCAAACAGGGTGGAAATCTAAAACAATTTCCCCAGCCACAAAAGAAAAGATAGAGAGGAAAGGATTTACTGCAGAGCTTGATGATCTGAGAAAATTTTTCTACATTATATTTATGTGTATGTTTATGAACCACCTATGTAAATTTATGAATATAAATACAGATAGGAAGGAGGAGGTACAAGGGAGAGAAATGGAGAGGGTACTAGCAAAAAGACAAGGGCAGCAGAAAAACATAATTTGCTTGTCTAACCTATTACTTCCTAACTTACCTTGCAGTCACTTAAAAATTGAACGAAACTTTAATTCTTCATGGTTTCAGAGAGAGAAAACCCTAAAACCAAAAATTTCAGATCTGAACTGAAGTTGCTTTTTGATTCATCCTAATGCTAATACTTTGAAACATACCAGACAGTGTTAGACTGGATATTAAATATAAAATGGCATAATATAAAATTCAAAGTTAAACAATTTTATATGGTAAAATCTAAATTTAAAAATTATATATACAGTCTACTGCTCTATGAAAGGCCATTTTTATGCTCAGTTCTTTTCATCTCAAGATTCTTTTACTACTGTCAAAGAAAGTCAGTTATGCTGACAGTGCAGTACAGAGTAAATGCCAATCTACACTTAACTTAAAGAGATCTGCACTTATAGAAACAGAAAACTGTCCATATTTCCTCACAGCAAACATAGGTTAAGCTTCTCCAAGAATCTTTGACCCCTAATGCACAGTAAAGAGCAGAAGTAAAATCAACCTTTCCCTCAAAAGGATAGTTACTTTTTCAGCCATCCTGTGTGCTGTTCCCTGGCAGCTTCAATAAGAAAAGAACGGAAAATATAGCAGATATCGGAACTATTAGTTTGTTTTTCCTTCCAGATTGACACAAAGGGGAAACAGCAACTTCTATGGCTCTCAGTTAAAAATGTCACTATTCACTTGATTCTCCAATTGATTATAATAAGAAGAATGTGTCCCATGCTTTTTCTTTACTTTTTAAATAGGAAAAAAAAGACCACATATAAAACTGAATATATTCACTTACTTTTTCCTATTAATTATTCCTTGAAGATGCAACCTAGGGCCTGGGATTTAGCTCAGTGGTGCTGACGCCTGCCTCTCAAGCACAAGGTTCTGAGTTCAATCCCCAGTACCAAAAAAAAATAAAAGAAGATGCAACCTAATAGTATATAATAACAAAGTTTAGAAAATTTCTGCCAAGGAACAGATTGCTTCTTTTCCCCTAAGGGTTTAAATGCAAAATAATTTCTTTCATATGAAAAATAAAATGATACAAATTCTACATAGTAGACAATAAAGTATCATTTATTATAAAAACAATAAATGTGAAGCCTATTTTGATAATTTTTCTCAGGTAAAAATTTAAAAATAAAAAACACAGTAACTAAAATAAAGGGTTAATTTACTTGTTATTGTTATTTTAAATTATTTATTTAAAATAAATGGAAATATTTTTGGAAATAATCATTTAATATTTACATAAATTCATTTACTAAATGAGTTATACTAATCTCTTATTTCCTACATCATGAAATAAATACTGATTAGGAAAAAATACGTCACTTAATTTAATAATAACCATAATACATAACAATAATTGCAATTACTCTGAATAGGATTCTTCGATTCTATAGTCTAAACTTAAAGAGATTTGAAACTCATTTTAAGAACAGTTCTAGCCAATTACACTTTATACTGAATTTGGGTGACTTGCACAGGCGCCTATCACAACCTTCCATTGTCATCTTTTCTCAAACAATGGCCCTGTGCAACTGTACCTTTCTGACTAGAATCTAAGAATCTCAGTTACCTCAGGGATTGTTGGTCCAGGAAAATCTGAACATAAATCACTTTGAATATGGATATAGTATCTAAGTAATCTTGAGTAATGTACCTCAATGACTGTTACAAAAGTACATGAATAATACATAGTAGCTTCTTAATTGTGGAAGTTTCCATCCAAACAGTGCATCTAAAAATAATGTAAGATGACACTACTAATTGTAGTGATTCAGTAAGGAATAATTATAGAAAGTAACTGGAAAACTTTCTCATTAAAAAATTCTACACTGGGTTGGCAGGCCTAAACTGGATGGGTCTTTGTAAACTGTGAGGGCAAAGGGGTTGAAACTTCACAGCAGCATGAAATACATTTCAGTTTTTAAACCTCAGTGTTACTAATCAAATATGACTTATGCAGATCATAAAGTACAATTGGTTTTTCAATCTAGAGTCAAACACCTTGCTAAATCCATTAACCAGTATTCCATGAAGCAAAATTCACAGCTTTTTAACCAATTCTTCCTTTTTTCAGTCTATTATGAAAATTCTTTCAGGGAGATTTCTTAAGAAATCCAGAAAATTTATGACAAAATTATGTAAAAATTCACACACACAATAAAAATTTGTATTTTAGGTGGCTTTTTCACAAAACTTTATGACAAGAGTTAAGACTAGACTGTGTAGATCATTTATTCAAACTTATGTTGTGAATAGGAGGCTCCTATCATTTTCAAATAGATATGTTTATATGTATTTGTGTCCTTAGGATTTATTTATAGTACACTTTGTATAGACTATTGTAATTCAAAGATTTGAAAATCATCTCAATTTAACCCATTAACATCACTATCACTAACAATGGTACTTATTAAGTTATTCACTGTCAGGCTACTGCTTCAAAGATAATTGTTTCATTGACTAAACTTATTATCTGTATATGCAGATAGTGCAGGTAATTCATAAACAAATCTACAACTATAATACTTGCCATATATATATATAATTATTTTCATATTTTTTTTTCTTGTAAAGGAAAAGCAGCTGATGAAACATATGTCAAAGCTCAGAGAAGTTACTATGAACAAAGATAATTTCTCTTTGGTCTTTATTAAGCATCGTTTTACTGAGAAGGGTGCTGATATTCAAACAAATGTGGAGAAAAAAAGAACTGACTAAACATATGTTTAGAGTCTTTGTATGATTAGGTTCATGAATATTGCCAGCAGAAAACTTTGTGCACGATCTCGTCTGATTTCAGTTACTTGTCAAGGAGAACTAAGAAGAAAATATCTTACCAATCAGATGTTGTCTTTTCAAGTTCAGTAGAACAAAAAACATGTTCACTCCTTTAATAAGTACAAATAAACAAGACTGATGAGGTGAACACAAATCAATACACAGATTCCAAAAACTTTACAACTGTTTACTATCAGTTCAAATGTGACTGATGTCAATTAGATGCAGATCTGTCCTGGTGATTCTCATGAAATCCACCATGGCAGATAATCACGTTCCATGAAACTCTTTGAACATTTAATGCTATGCTTTGATTTCTTTTCCTCTAATTTTTAAATTCTATACATTCTTTGAAGTCATTGTTTTATATTTAACCCAATTATTTTTCCATTTTTGCCAGTGATGATGTTTTGTCTAAAGAATATGGCAGGTACTTTATATTGCTTATGTAATAGATATTTATGGACACATTTTAACATTTAATCTTCATTGTTTGTGAGAATTTTAAGATTTTAATTTTCATTTTTGTAAGAATTTTGTTTTAAAGTACTAATGAAAATTCCTTCAAAATAAAAAAGGCACAACAAACAATTAAAATATAATCAGTAAGAAAAAATGTGAAAATCATGATTTAGAGACTAAGAAAAACTATTAGATTATAGTAGACACTAACTAAAAAGATTTTAGACCATGCTTTTAAACATGATAAACAAAATACAGCCCCTGTCTTTCTCTCTAATGAGATTAATCCATTTTTAATAATGATAAAAGAATATACTTTGATTCATTATGTTTTGAGTGTAAACTAGTAACAGAATTGTCTTTGAAATTTATACCTTTTTTTAGCAGATATGAAATCTATGATTAGGCACAGCATTTAGAAAGTGAAGGAGGACAAATGAAAGCTTATTATGTAGTATAATCAAGTCCTGCATATATATATGTGTGTGTGTATACATATATATACATATAGTGACATTTTGACAAAACTTATCAAATATATTATATAATTTTTGTCAAAATGATATGTGTCCAAAGCGAAAATCAAATAAAATATAAGGAGGCTAAAAGATGTATTTTCATTTATTTGCCTAACACAATTCATACCCCCCCCATTTCTGTCCATCTCTCACTTTTTGAAAGTGTCAGATAACATTATTTCTCCAATGACACACAGGGTTTCATTTGCTATGCATAAGGTCAGTGAATATTAGCTTCATTTACACTTGGCTGAGATTCGGTTGGTGTCAACAGCAGAAGCTTAGTTTTACCACTGAACAGTTAGAATCTGACAGAAAGCTGCCACCGAAGAAGATGGATGATCTTCCTGGCTGACCCTGCTCCCCTCAAAGTGTCATAGTTTGGGTCTCTTTCTATCTCTACAACAAAAGACCCTCTTTGAGCTTCCCAGTGGCCTTCAGCTTTATTGGTGCTAACAGAGCCAGACATTTTCATCGATTGGATTCTCTACCTTTTAAACACAAGATCTTGCCCTTTTTGGACAGCTAAACCTTGGCACAGATATCTTTTTTTATAACTGTGTCTCTGCTGTCTATTGAAAAGAATGCAGCCAGACAGGCAAACATCATGTCAACCCAGAAAATGCTGAACTATTTATCTCAGTTTCTCAGTGTCATTTTAATGAAAGTGATATGTCATTTACTTTAGAAATTATCCCTTAGACAGTCTCATAGTATAATCCTAAATGGAAAATAAAAATTTCATGCCCTTTTGATGAATAATATGTAAACAACTATTACACATAACTTTTCAGTAGGTAGGAAAAAGTATTTCCTCAGTATTTTTATATGGACAGTTACTGACAACCCTATTTAAAACAGATGTACATGAAAATATTTTACATAATTTTCAGAACTCTATTTTTCTTTCTCCTAGTTACAGATCCTGGGATATATAGCCCTTGCTGATTAAACACATAAAAATATTTAATACCTAGCAAAGATGGTATAACATTGTACTAAATTACATGCTACCTGGACATTTGCTGTATGAATATGTTAGAGATTTGTTATTGATAGAGATATTGTTATTGAATAATTTTAAAGAAATTATACAACCGCAAATTCCATTATTAAAATACATATGGTAAAATGATGAAGAGTTCATAAAATAGAGTTACATGGAACACATTTCTGAAAAATGACTATTTTAAATTATACATGAATTTGTAAATCAGAAGTTCCAAATTATTCTACAGTAAAATTGTCAATATTACCTATTCCATGCAAAATATAACCTAATACATTTGCAGTTAGTCTATAAATATAAGCATATATACATATATCAATCTTCAGTAGAAAAAAATTTAAAAATAGAATATGGACAAAATACAATATCATTTTCTTTTACTCTGAAATAAAAACTACTAAGTATTCATTAAAAGATTCTGTAAATCTGCATGTTTCATTTGGGTGGAGAAAAATAACAAATTGTGCTTAATAACAGCTATAAACTAAAATTTCTGCAGCCAAACACTTTGATCTAGATTTATCAATTATAATTAATAATTATAACTAAAATAATTATTACTGAGATAAAGAAGCCATTTTTAAAAAAATTCTGTAATGATAGTTATTCAAGGAGAAATGCAAAAGCATATTTTCCTTATTTTTAATATTTATATAGACTATACATCAATGACTTAATTTTTATTCAAATAAACAATATTTCCTCAAGAAAATTTCCAACAATTTCAAGTATACATCTACAAAGAAACTATAAATTTTTATTTAACAATCTATTTCTATAAAACAGAGGGAGCAAAATCAAAATTCTTTCTTTAGGATATGAGCCTCAGGCACCAGGAAACTGCATTTAAAAAAGAAAAACGTCAAATCAGTACTAGGAGCGGAGCTCACTGATAGTGGCTTTTTAGCATGCACGAGGCCAAGCTGGATCCATAGCACCACACACACACACACACACACACACACACACACACACACACAATCTTCTCTTATTTGATAACTACAGTGCTAAAAACTAAAATAATCTTAAGAATCAAAAGTTACTGATAATATGCAAATTTTTTTAAATAAAGAAAAATATCAAGATTTTTCACCTCCAAATTTGGGTCCAGGAGTGTATGTATTCAAATAACCCAAGCAGTCAGTCAGCCAAGGAACATTCTCACGGATATGTCCATCAATCAGTGTCAACATTCTACCTGATTCTACTCAGCCTGGCAAGTGACAGTTTTGTATTGATATTAATGAATAATAAATAGCTATGGCCTTTAGGTTTATATGAATAAAATGTACATTATGTTCAAAGAAGATTACCCATGTGCAAAATCTTATGTTGTTTATTTCTTTCACCTTATATATTAAGAAATGTTAAAAAGAGGGGGCAAAAGAGAAAAAAGAGGATGAAGAGAAGAAAAATAAAATGGCTGCAATAAAAGATTTTTGCTTAATGTGAATTCGGTATACATCAGTGTTTTGTTTTTTAACAAGTCAACTGAGTCTAAGCTTGTATCATATAAGCCTAAACGAGGTGTATTTATAGCCTCTTGAATATTTATGCTCTATTACAGACATAACATGTAGTTTGCTGTCTCTGAAGCAGAGCATACAATGACAGAAAATCTTTAAAAACTAAAGATCAGAAAAAGTTGTGTCAGTATTGTACCTTGTCCTTCATACATATTTGCCCTCAATTCGCCTTCCTGACAGCAAAAAAAGTGCTATTTAAATTATTAGTACATTGTCATTTGTTTTTAATCTCTATTTTTTTTTCTCCAATTTAAGTATTTCAAAAGGGGCGAAGGATGCAGCTCAGCGTAAAGCAGTTACCTAGCACTTGTGAGGGCCTGCGTTCAATCTCCTGCATAACACACACACACACACAGAGGCATGCACACACACATGTGAAAAAATACAAGAATATAGCAGTTGCAGCTTTTTATGAAAGTAAGAATTAAGAACTTTAACTGATTAGGCACTTAATACACATATTGACTAAATTACTTTAGGATACTAAGAATTGCAGTTTTAATATTACACAGCCACAGTTCACTAATGTTTCAAAAGGGACTATAAACTCCCAGCACTGATCAAAGTGTGGCTCAGTTTCTTAGCTCTATAAAATAGGTCAGAATTTAAATGATAAAACTTTTCCATGCAGTATTATTTGTGGTTTTCATTTTGAAATTTACCACTTTACCTTCCTATTATTAAACCCTTTAAAAATTAACTTTGTAAATTTTTGTAAAAAATAGATACTGTCATTGATTTACAGCTAAAAATTTCATTTCTTATTATACTCAATTAAGAATCCTATTGGAAACACAAAGGGCTGCAGTTCAAAAGAGAGATGCTATAATTAGATCAAAACTTTGTAATGATAATAAGAAACAGTTATTAATAAAGTTCAATAATGTGACTATTAATATGTGTAACAATGTATCATAATGTGTAAAATCTATCATATAAGGAAAGCAAAGGCATAAAATATTACCAGCTATAAACATATATTTTGATCATAATACACCCAATCAAAAAGGAAGGTGTACTTTCAACCCACTTAAAATATGAGAATCAAAGAAACAGTGTAGGCAAATTAAAAGCTATTGTCAAAGTCAAAACCCTATGTGGAAACATTAGGGGGAAAAATGAAGAAAAAATCAGAAGGAGAGGGATGAAAAAAATCCACTTTAAATTAATGAAGGATAAAGCATATTGTATGAAGGAGATGGATGGATACATACACTGTGATGATCTGGAAGTAATCTTGAAAGTCAATGAGAAAGCTATTTGAATTTGAAGTGGCAATGCTGTCTTATTGGAAAAACTTGAAAAGAAGGAAGTGATAAAACAACTAAGCTCATTACTGAAAAACAGTCCTCTTGTACACATAGTTTAAAATAAATATTAAATACAGTAAGAAGCATGGTCTACAACAAAGTTAAAAAGTTCCTATCAGGTTTTCTTCTTTTGCAAACTAGAATAATAACATTAACCTAGAGGTACACGTTTTCCGGTCTCCACCTCAGCCTGAATTTAGAGGCTTCACACGTGGTAATTTTAAGGGTCAGTTTTGTAGAATAGATTTGTAGAAGCTGGATTATCCTTCTGCCCTTGCAAGGCCAGAGGGGATGAAGTCTGAAGGTTTTGCAGAAGAAATCTATTCAGAAACATCATGACTAAATGGCAGAAGTTTGGCTCTATCCAATTCCTAGGTTTCTGAAAATGTTAAGAGGTGTCTGATGTTCTCATTTTAAAAAGCTATTTTCATACAGTTGTCAAAATATTCAAAATGTATTTATTGGTAAAATTAACCTTCTTAGGGTTTAAAATATTAGATATTTTGAGTACATAAAAAAGTAAAATTTACTTTCTTTTGTCTTTCAAAACACAAATAACCTTGAGGTACAAAATACAATAGGGGAGACTCTAAACATCTACTTGAAATTTTTTTAGATTCATTTATAAATTTTCTGCTTTGTGAAGCAAAATTTAAAGGCAACACTGAGGTATTTTATTTTGTTTTTAAATATGTAATATTTCAAGAATAGCCTATAGTAGGTTTTCTTTTACCTTCTCTGGAATTGTTAATTGTGATTTCCACAGAGAAGAAAACCTTAAAGTATTCAGTATTTATAAATTAAGGGATTAGTGCATAGCAATTTAGAAAGGTAAAAATGGGTCAAGGAAAAAACTAGATGTTGTTTTCTTGTTTCATTTCCAAAGTTTTTTGGTTTTTTCTCTTTAGTGTGGTACATGTGGACTGTATATATATATATATATATATATATATATATATACACACAGATATATGTATATATAATATGTATGTATCTATGCATATATTTATATATGTGTACTTATGTATATATATGTGTTTTAAAATACTGTGTGCAAGAGATGTTAAAGGAAAAAGAAACTAGAAAAAGGTAGGATTTTTACCTTTGAAACAATCATTAACTATTAGACCTATATGAGCACTTTAGTTGACCCATTTACTGAAACAAAAGATGAAAAACATCCATCTAATTGATCCCTGATAATCTTCAAGGTATACTCAAACTCCGAAAAATTTTTACTATAACTGCTTCATAATATATTATGGATTGAAAAGCACAAGAATGTACATAAGCCAGTTACATAGTAAAGAACATACTACATGTGAGTAGGTAAAGGGTATATTCTGCCTTCTCACTCTTCAATGATAAAAAATACCTTATAGGAAAATGTCAATTAAATTATCAATACTATAGCATGAGTTATTTCACTTTGTTAAATATAGAACATGAGGTATAAAGAAACATTTAAAAATATTCACCAGGTTCATTTGTTTAACATTATTAAATTTGAGTAATTAATTGATATCATTATGTACAGTTGTCTACATAGGAAGTAGTTTAGATAATTATTAAATATCAGAATAAACGTAGAACATAACTGGAAAATAGAGGCTTACAGTGAATATAATCTTTTATTGATTTTTCTCAGAATAAACTTCTTATATCCTAATATAATCTTTAGATATATTTTGTCTTCCACACTTACCGACTCCCACTGTAATTTCTCTACCTTGTCAGTAATAAAAGAATTACAATGTGTTATGTAATTAAACCAACCCCTCACAATCAATGTAATCTTTATGCACTGCCAACATATACTAGTAAAAATAGAAATTTTAAAAATTAAATATATTGAGAAGAAAAAAATTTTAAGTTAAAAAATAGAGCATTTTATATCAATAAAATAGATTATTTTGATTAATCATCTTTAATAATGATAAATGTAAGATACGTAGTTGAAAACTGTAGCCTTCCTTAGAACTGAGTTCTTTAGGTGTACTGTAAAGGATTTTAATTCAGCGTTGATAGCTTCAATACAAAATTAATAGATGTTAATTGGGTGAAACATATAGCAAAACATAAAGCACAGTACATGTCCTTTCAAAGGTGCCTAATTTTCTAATATACTGGAGGCAATAGTATTATATTCAATAGTAAATAATTAAGTGAACTAATCATATTTTGTTGCTAGGAAATTCTGTCATTTGAGATTAACACTCTAATATGTAAATATGTGAATTTGATAACTTTTAACACATTTTATACCAAAGATTGAAGACAAAATAAGCCTATGATTAATTTGACCTAAACTCAAAGATAAATTGTTTTTGCTACCAGAATAAAATATAAAAGCTTAAATTTTACCTGCATGTGACCTTCTACATTTCACACATTAACTTTACATGAATATCCTAAAAGACATGTATCCAGCCCTTAAAAATAAATGTGTGAAGTGTTTTACATGTGATGGGATAATTTAAAGTTATTTAAATGTGAGGAAAATTGAAATAAAATTATTTTCTGAAGTTTTCCTGTCTGTCTTATATATATTTTATGCACACAATAAAAAATTTAAAATGTTTCAAATTTCTCTCATGAAAATAAAATTATTTGTACAAAAGAGCTACATCGTGCACTGAATCATCATAAATAAAAATTTTATAGGTTGGTGATAATTATCTTACAGGAATGATAGAAGTTGTATAGAAAAATAACATTAAAAGCAAAGTCACTGATTTATTTTATGACACTGCCTGCCAGAAATTAATGCCACTTTAAATTTCCACTAGATATAAAAAAGAGTGGCCTAATACATGTGAATGTTAATTAGAAATATTCTGAAGTCATATGCTAAACCTACTAATCATAGAAAACTAAGTCAGATACATTAATTCCATAATTCCTTCTTTATTTTTTCCTTACTTTTATCAGTTCTTTCTATTCCTTATTGAATAATTACTAAGTTCAATGCACTGCGGGTAAAAAGATGACTGAAGATAAGTAAAAAGCACTGTAATTTTAAATGACGCCTACAATGCTTAATAAGAAATAGTGACATGATTCTAAATATCATAATATATTGCTACATATTTTTTAAGTTATGAGAAAATATCTCTGGAAAATACACAAACTAATAATGGTGTCTGCTTCTGGGAAAAGTGACTATAGGCTTAGGTCACAGGAATGACCTTTCTTCTAGAACTATGCATATTACCTACTCAAAAATGTCTTCAAACAAGTACTAAGAGCTTCTAAACATGAATATTTATGTCAGGAGTGGTGGTGCACACCTCTAATCCCAGCACTCTGGAGGCTGAGGCAGGAGGACTGCCATGAGTTTGAGGCCAGCCTGGGCTGCATAGCAAGTTCAAGGCCAGACTGAACTATATAGCAAAAAAAAAAAAAAAAAAAAAAAACCTAAAACTAAATAAAATAAATAAATAAACATAAACAATTTAAATAGGCATGTAAAACATTGCAGAGGTAATACAAATATAGTTCAAATGACAGAAGTTCATTTTGGCATAATATGGAAAATATATATATATATATAATTTTCCATTTATAGTATAGAGAGACATTAGCTAAGTGAACGTCTTTCAGATTTTGTTTCTATTTTTTAATTGATTGCTTTGCAATTGAAACTAACAAAATATTTAATTTGGAAACAAACTATCATAATTTTATAACAAAAGCCACTTTTCTCTATAAGATAAACAGAAATAGTCTTTAAGTCTTCCTTAATTTGGAAAATATTATAAGGCTCTTGTTTTTTTCTCAAGACATTCATAATGGTGAAGAGGACAAAATGCTGCTGGTGACATCGAAAAGTCACAAAAAGACACTGACATGATGCAAATTTGACAATGAATACATATAAACACGTATTATTTTCGTAGAAATAAATCCCTCAGAACTGAAATAGAGTCCTGTGCATATTTGCTAATTGTCAGCATATCATCTTGCTGTATGCTCTAAGGAAGGTTAAATGCAGTGGTGTTCTCATGTTCACAAAGGTTAAGACTACTCAAAGAGACTAGCTGCATGCAGTAGGAAATTACATAGCAATATGAATGAAAAAAATACTTATTTTGGTAATGGGTACTCTGTGATTAATTATTTAAGAAATCTGATAAAGGTTGGGGATTTAGCTCAGTGGTTTCACTGCCTTCTGTGCAAGCACAAGGACCTGATTTCCATCCCCGGTACCAAAAAAAAAAAAAAGAAAAAGAAATTTGACAAAAATGTGTTAGAAGACAAAAGTGTTACGAGGAACTACTTGTTTATACAGCAAGGACATAGAAAACTAATAGGTTTGGTTGTGAAGAAGCTTAAACATTCTGAAAGGAAATTAAAAATGAACATAACCAGATAGCATGCAATGATTCACACAGGGAAGGGGCAAAGTATTGGTATCTAAAAGAAGAGATTATGCGACAAAGTATAAATGTCATTTAATATGAAATTGTGAGGAAAGGCAGAATTTCTTAGCCTCAGGTAAGCTGGCTGACATTGCAGGGAGACCACAAGAAAAGGTACAGTGGTAAAAAGAAAGTAAGGCACATGAAGAACCACCAGTTACTGTCTGTAAGCACCTTCAATATTTGGAAAAGAAAAGTCACTGAAAAGGGTAGGGAAATTTTTAAATTTTTAAATTTTAAATTTTTTGTAGGATTATAGTAAAATATGTAATTGTGAAAGATAGCAATGTTTAATTTGCTTCTGGGTTTTTTTAAGGTCAAATGTGAAAAAAATGGGTCATCATAATAATATCTATGGGCATGCTTAAGATAGAGTGAGACAGTACCAAACAAGGAGGGTAAGGACAACAATAGATGTGACTGCAAACTAGAAAAGATGATCAGAATTAAGATGAAACAACTTGAAAGGAAGCCTAAAAATGGGGAGATTTTGTGGGTAATTAGTATCTGAAGCTATCTGAATAATGAAGGGATACTTTATCTATCTATCTATCTATCTATCTATCTATCTATCTATCAATCAATCATATATTGTGCTTGACAAAGCTCATTCTGATTACCGTTTGGAGAAGTGGAATAGGAAAGAGAAGAGCAAAGCTTATGAAACATTTACAATGTGACGAAAGATAAAGACAAATGTGTTGCAATAATTATAAATAAAACATAATGTTCAGGTTTGCATCACCTTTAAGATATTCTGAAAGTTTATTTTCATAAGACTTTGCAATAAATAGGGAGCTACAGATATAGGGAGCTATGAAGATCTGGGGTACAGGTTAGGGATTCTGAAGCAGGAACATTTTGATGAAAGAACAGTCCAGCATTCTCTGTGATAGTGGGTTCTCAATCCATCTTCACTGTGCTTCGTTTGGCTTTCATATGTAAAGAACTGTCCCCCTTTAAAGCTGGGTAATGATAATGACTTAGATTAGACTAAATGAATTAGTGTTACCTCCCTAAAAGATTAAATTAATGAATACATGTGGAGTACTCAAATCAGCACCTGCTGTCTATTAACAGCTAAAAAAGACAAATGCAAATCTATGAGGTTTTTCTTTATTTTTTTTGTACCAGGGATCGAACTCAGGACCTTGCACTTGCAAGGCAGGCGCCGGAACCACTGAGCTAAATCCCTGGCCCCATAAGGTGTTTCTATAGAATGCCTTGAATCTCTCCCCTTTTATATCATTTAAACGATACTTACCATAAACTATCCTTGCCATTTACTACTGCTCTATTACCTGAGCCAAGATTTATATAGAAATTAATATAAAAACCTATAATTTGATGACCTAACTCACATTTTCTTTGTATGAACTATCAGGATACTTGTAAATAATAATTTTATTATGAACGATAAATTTTAATTTCCTAGATATTTTAAAAATGCACAACAAAAGATCATGCACAACTCTACCTCTCCAACACATTCGTTGTCGTATTTATGATCCCATTTATTTTTTCCTGTGTTTATTTTCCTTAATTCTAAATATCAACATTTGTAGAATTTTCTTTTGTCATTCACATTATTATTAAAATAATTCAAAATGTCTATATAGTATGATTTATATTTTAAGAAATATTTTCAAGCTGTGCATGGTGGTGCACACTTGTAATCCCAGCCCTCTGGGAGGCTGAGGTACGAGGATTGAATTTTCCAGGCAGCCTAGGTAATTTAGGAACTTAGTAAAACCATGCCTCAAAATAAAAACATATGAAAAGGTTACAGATATAGCTCAGTGAGAAGATCCATACTAAAATTTAAAAAAAAAAACCTAAGTTCAACCACGTTGATGCACCTTAATTTTGGACATTTTGGTTATTTCAAATATTTCGAGATATGTACATTGCTGTAAAGAACAAAAGAGGTTGTGACAAGTTATTTTATTTAAATGCTTACTGAGGTAAATTACCTCAGGAGGAAAACTGGTTTAAACAATATTTAACTATTGGTCTATAAGATATATATTCATTTATAAATTATTATGAAATAACATACTGCTTGTTATATTATTAATAAGATAACAACATGCACTTATTGATTATTTGCTCTGTCCCAGATACTATTCTTAGGGTTTTTCCATGCATTATTTCATTCAATTCTGACAAGAACCTTATGAGGGAGGTACTATTTTTATTAGCCCCATTTTATACTTTAGGAAATTAAAGCTTAGAGAGATTGTCCTACATTATGGAGCTCTTAAGGAATACAGGCAAAGCTTCAAAATTCTGTGACTCCAGTATTTAAGCTATTTACTTTCATGTATATCCTACAGTTACAAATATATACATAGTTTTACAAATATAATATATTTAGATTTTATATTATTGTTTTAGATATTATAATTGATGGTATAATTTATTTGTCTGGAAATAATTTTCAAAAAACTTAAGCAATAAACATGTTAATCATGGCTAATGCTATGTAAGTTGAATGAGTGTTTAATTGAATAGTGTATATGTGCATAAATTATAATTATTAAAATGACATCTGTTAATTTACAAATAGAAAATAAGAAGCAACTAATAAAGATATGCCTTATAATTATTATTAGAATTCTTGTTTATATATAATCATTAAGAGAAATTTCTAAATCTTTGTTTTTAGAAACTTTAAATAAAGCATTATAAATAAAGCATGCAACTCATGTTTCTATATTCTAACAGAAGTGCATGTAAAATGCATTATATCCTTAACATTTTACAATTAGTATGATCAGAAATTTTATAAATTAGAACAGAAAGAACACTTTTGAGAGCAAAATGAGGTAATGGTAATAAGTAAAAAATTATCCCAGCCAAACTGAGCATATGGTTATTTTACCGAAATGATAGTTCCATTATTTCTTCACTAACTAATATCTACTGGGGGAACTCCAGAATGAATTTTAAGGAAGGAATGTGGAATCTTAGGCACAAAAGAAAAATTGATAATTAAGACTGGATTGTCATCTAATTTTATTCCTTGTGTTTCTGAACTTTGGTTTCTTCATACATTGAAAGAGAAAGAAAGAGACAAAAGGAATCGTTTTGGTCTCTTAGTGAGATGATAAGGAATAAATGAGAAAATGAACATAACTGTTCAGTGTATACTGCAAAGTCCTTATACAAATCATACCCAGATCCACACATGGGACAAACTTATTCTAATTTCTACATGAAATAAAATTATACAAAAGTTACAAAATATCAAAATGCATTTCTGTATATAATTTTATTAGCTCCCTCAAAATATTTGTTGTATATATAAAATATAATTACATGTTATATATTTGCATAATAACTCACTTCTTTACTTAAGAAAATATAGCTAATTTGCCTAAAGTTACAACTAGAAGAAAAAATTTTTTAAAGTAATTTGTATAATAAAAGTCTAATAATGGCAATTATATATTTTAAAATTACTGTACAAAGCACTTTTCATAAAAGTACTATATTTAAGAATTAAGAGAGAAGCTCTCCAAATATTAACAGACTTGAGAAACATTTTAGATTCCAAATTGAATTAATTTTTTGAGGTTTATGGAGAAAAAGCTCTTTCATTAGTGAATCAAAACTGTGATCAGTTTCCATAATTACTCATATTTCCAATTATTCTCTAACAAACGCCACAAAGGGCTGCCACTGTTGAAACTGCCCAGATAAACTTGCTAGGAACTCATCAGCACCCTTTCTCAAAACATTAGTTTTCCTCAATATGGGACTGGATTTGTTTTCAAACTCTTTTAACAGAATCATTGAAAGGAAACAGGAGGAGTATTATAAAGGGAGACCTGGATTGAATCCAGAGGCAAGCACTGTTACAGCAATGCATTGGAGTAATGCCAGAGAGAGAAGTGTTTTTGCAAATGAATATAATTCCAAGGTTCACTATAATGTATTTAATTCTTCTGTCAACATCACAAGGCTAAAAGTTAAAGTTATATCTTCAAGAATTTTCTTATAACAATGCACATATAAGGAACCATAAAGAGACTTGTTGCCTCCTTTAATCATAGTTTTAAATGAACTCTTACTATTAATACCTAATCCTACTCCAAGGCCGAATTAATACAGATGATAGTTATTGTTTTACTTTATTTTTAGATACGTTAGTATAGTTTTCAAGTGACAATAATTTTGGTACTTCAGTGTGACTTTTAGTTCTGAAAACCAAAAGAATTTTAAAGTATCACATTCAACAAGATTATTTTGCTCGTTTGGAAGACACTGGAGATGTTTCTTTATGGCAACTATATCTGTTTGCTGTGGTTAAAAATCGGTTTTTCTACTTTATTTTCTATTTTAATACATAAAACTCAGACATTTTCTGTTTGCTTTTGCTTAACAAATAAATGTAGAAATAATTTGATTTAAATTACACAAAATGAAACAAAAGTATTATAATTTTCATTAAAATCATGAAAGCTTAAAAGAGTACAATCTTTAACATTATTTCGTAGCCTTTCCTCAGATAAATTTAATTGTACAATTCTATATGAATTTCTTTTTGTGTCTTACTTTCCATTTTTTGTGTAATCCTTTTAAATTCCACTTTCACATCAAATGAGATCTGTATCTCTGAAAGAGCTGCTTTTACAGCTGAAGTATAAGATTGTGTTTAAAATTGTTAAATAACAGATATTGTTGAATCCATCACCTCCTTTCAGGTAACTGTTGATAACGTTTAGTCAGTAAGAATACCTTTTATTCAACTGATTAGTTCCCTAGGAATATTTCTATATTAATCCAATGGAATAGCAATCTGCCTAGTAGTAGTGTTAAATCTTACCAACTTTTGATTTCCATATATCTGGACCTGCAAGATTTTTCTAATTGATTAGAAATACTGTACTAGCAGTGAAGAATGGAGAAAGAAGATAATGGGAGACTGGTTTCATTCCTTTAGGAGATACAAAAGGATGTTGCCATACCCACCAATGGGACCAGAACCTTCCACATCTGCATTTGTTTTGCTTAGAGTCTGCTTATATGTCAGCTATTGTGTAGATAATGGAGTTCTGGGCTGTAAGCACTTTATATGCTTAGGAACCATGGCATGAAGTATTTAAATCTCCAAACAGGACAGGAAAATGTATTTGCTCAGTTACTGAAAGAAGTGCATACAATAGAAGTATAATGTGAGTCAACAAATGTAATTTTTAAATTTCTTGTAGCTACACTGTAAGAGTAAAAAGAAACACTTAAAATTAATTTTAGTACTATATAAATGTAACAAATCTATCTAGAATATGATTTCAGCTTGTAGCAAACGTTTAAAAGTTGCTAATTATATGTTAAGTTTCTTTTATATACTTCTATATTTTCTTTTTTATTCTTCAAAATTCAGTATGTAATTTACACTTACAGCACGTCTCAATTTGGAGTAACCATTTTTCAAAATCTAAAGAGCCACAGGACGTCATAGATCTAAATATTTTTAAAGTTAGTACTTCTTTAAATATTCTACCATAATGAGAATTTTATGGGGAAAAAATGTGATTTATATGTAAATATGCTATGTGTGAGACATTTAAGTTTGGCAGTGAAAAAGAATATTTGATACTTTATGATATTAATTACTGCAATATTGTTGCTAAAAGCCCATGTCAGAATGTCTTAAATTTAAAATTAAACTAAGACAAATACTAGCTAAGTAACTGCAAGCAAACTATCCTTCAAAGACTCAATTAATACACATGATAATGATACCTACCTCATAAAATACGGTCATTTATGCAAAGCACATGGAAAAGTGTCTACACATAGTGAGTTATCATGAAAATTTAGTTATAGCCACTATTGTTAGTTATACCTATTGTTAGGTTTTCCCACCTAACCTAACTAGGAACTGTAAATACCGAAATTTTGCAGTTGTTTTAGCAGTATGGCAAACATATAAATTCATTTGGAGGGCTGTATTATGCTTTATAAGTTAAATGTGACATAAGTAATATAACTTAATTGTATTTTTCAGGACATACGAATGACAAAATATCTCTCCATTTTGAAGACCCATGCTACATTGTTTTAAAGAGAAAATATTGGCCAATTATTTGACTACATAATGTTATGTCAGAGAAAATCCAGTTTTACAAAATAAAGAAAAAGATTTACTGATTCATTTTCTATTACCGTTTCAAAACAAATAGGAAATAACTGACTGATGTATGGCCAATAGTTACAACTTTACTTTAGCCTATTTCCATGAAAATGTGGTCCCCGATAATATGACTTTTCAGAAGAACAAATGAATTTTATTTAATCCAGAGAACAATTACACCTTTGGCAGAAGTAACATGGAAACTTATTAAGTAAAATTTTATGATTTACTAAATCTTAATTGGATTATTTTATAAAAGATAATATGAAAATTTATAAATGTATTTGTTTGCATCCTGCCTTGTTAACAATGCCCTTAACCTTCAACTTTTTGCTACTGAAATGACCACATAACATGGGCTTAAGAACAGGAGGAATGATATCACTAAAGTCACTTCAGTCAGTCTCACATGGATCTGTCTGCTCTACACTCCTAAAGCCTGTAAGCCCCAAATGCCATCATTGCCTTCCATAAAAGCAAACATGATAAATAAGACAAACTGAATTTTATTAACATATCATTACCACCAACATTTACTGCATACCACTGTAAGCAATCATTACGTTGTGTGACTCTGTTTAAGATCTACTTAATTTGACAGCTGGTACAAAGCAGAGTAACCTGTTCAAGTAATTATTACCACTTAAAATGCCTGATAGTCAGATAGAAAAATCACAAAGTAGAATTTTAGTAGCACATATTACTTACGTTCACAAGTATCTCCTTTTTGTTGGTAGCCCGCTTTGCAGATACATTTTCCAATGGGCACTAACCATTCTCCTTCTGCACTGCAGTGCATCCTGGGGGAGTTTTCCGCCTCTTCCTCGGCACTGCTGACACATGTCCCTCGTACTTCAACTAAGGAGGAAAATTCTGAACCAGTCACTGTATCTGGAAAGATAGCTAAGTTCTCAATAATGGACCAGCACTTCTTGTAATATACCTTGACAGAAACCAAAGCAATGCAAGCCCCTACATCCTGAAAGGCAAGATAGAATCCCTTTTTGGACAAAGGTCCAATCTCTCTCACCTCAGTGTTAAGCTTCATCTTTCTTTCACCAAGGTCACCTTGGGTAAAACTTTCATCTGCAGCAATGGTGTCTATTTTTACGTAGAGATTTTCTCTTATATTCCTGCCAGTGTCGTAGTCTGTTTCATAATAGTACAAATTAAAGGTTTCCTTGCAAGTTCCCAGTACTCCAGGAAGACTATTACAATCCCTCAGGGTGAATTTCAATTCTACAAAAATCCTTTGTGCATTGCCTTTTGAAATCCAGTTAGTCCGCAGCCAGTTGTTTTGGTTGGGCTCCATGACCTGGCATACCTGGTAGGTTCGTATGGGAGTGTAATTCTCATCCAAACCACTAATTTCTTCCCACTGTAAAATTTTTAAAAAGTCAATCAGTTATTTAGTAAAATATAACATTTTGCTTTACAAAGTACCTGAAGAATCTTCATATGACAAATGTTAATGTTTGAAAGATATGTTAACTCTCCTTCTGGCAAATACCATAAGCTATAAGAAAAAGGTAAAAACCCGAGTTCAACTTCATGTTGGTGGTGCAACATCACTTATGCCGCTTGCATTGTTTGAATATTTCATTTCATTTAATATCTATTTACCGGTGTAATAGCATTTCATTTTACATGTTTGCATATCGTCTATTGAAATTATAATTTTTAAGTCTAAGGTTCACAATTATTTAAAATACCGCTTAATCCATAATGAATGACAGAATTTCTGGTGCCTCAGTTGACATTTTGAAATGTCCCCGATATACTTAATATTAGGAGATTATCTAAAAACATGTGGAAGTAAATATCGAGAGTATTGCAATGTTTTACAATCTTTTCAAAATGAAATGTAAAGGAGCAACATTTTTCGGAGCTAATTATTTATTCC
Organism: Heterocephalus glaber; assembly: GCF_053883595.1. Taxonomy (NCBI): domain Eukaryota; kingdom Metazoa; phylum Chordata; class Mammalia; order Rodentia; family Bathyergidae; genus Heterocephalus; species Heterocephalus glaber. The sequence goes on along the minus strand of NW_028258327.1, from coordinate 14,060,779 downwards.
AGTATTATATTGAATATTGTACATAGTGCCACATAAATATAAATAAGTAGATTTAAAAGTGGGATTCATCTTTATAAATGACTTGTTTTCACTGACAACCAAATGTACATGCCACACCAGCAAGTTGGTTCATATTTAGTAATAAGCTTCCTGACAGGAAGTATCAGTTGTTTAAAAATGTCCATTCATATTTTGATACAATGCATAGTATAACCAAACTCATACATATTATTTTCAAAAAATATAGTTTAAAAATAATTTCAAAGATTATTGAACCATGTGTAATATTACTTCCTACTTGTTAGTAAACAAATTTATTTTACCTAACATTCTTAAAAGCCTAAAAAAGTAGTAATTTGTTATTTTTTACTATTCCTACAAAATGTCCCACTTAACATTTATGATATCATAATAGTGAAGGTGTCATTTACTTGTATTCATTTCTCCAACAAGAAATACCAAATATAAAAAATAATTCAATCCAAAGTCACATAATATGCAGTATTTTAACTGTCATTTTTTAAAAAGAGATGGTAAACTAAAATAATGGTAATGCGTTTTATTTGTAAAATTTGATTAAAATATTAATTTATTTAAATGAGTGATACAGTATTAATATCTACATTTAAAACTGGTCCTGAGAAATGAAGAGAATAAATTAGTTCAGAAATTTCTTACATGATGATTATATAACATGTTATAATTTTATTATACCAGCTTAATAATCATCGAATATCTTCAAATACAGCAAAGAACCAATTTTCATTTTCTGCTTTTACTCAGCACAGATTTTATTTCTGACTAGTTAACAGTATGCACACTTCTCTTTTTTTTCCTTTTTATTTAGCAGCTTATAGTCTTTATAAATGGCATTCAGCCAAATATATCCAAATCCATCCGTTTGGACAGGTAGATTTGCTCTCTTAAACTAGATTAAAATTATTAAAAGAAGGAAAATTAATAATGATATCAACCAGAAAGCAAAAGCCCCAAAGATAAATTTGATCTTTGTGAAAATTCCTCAGTTTGAAAAAACAAACCCTAATTATTAAGAAGAGATATATCTCAAAAGTTTCTTTATATAACTTGAAAATTATTTCAATTTATGAAGTATCAATTTTATTACCTATGATGGGCATAAAAATTTTAATATTTATTTAAAAATTGTATTCCTGAGGGGAAATTTTCAAGAAAACTCAAGTAGAGGTAATAAATAGTGAGACTACATCAATACATTTAATGCTACTCTTGTTTTATTATCTCACCTTCTAAGACTGCAATCATTTCCAAAAATGATACTAGTAGGAAAGGTATCTTAATTCAGATACTGTACTTTTATACCATGCTCATCAAAATATTTTCCCCAAACTTACATGTTCGTAACAATTTCCTTCTGTTAGCTATTTAGTCACATATGAACAAATCTGTGTCATTTATGGAAAATGTTATTTATCATTTTCTAATATTATCTGTTGATTCCTACACATACATTGGGTTAACTGTTAGTTCAAGATAGTCTGGAGTGATTAAATGCCTATTTGAGTCCAAGATAACATTGACAGTCGCAATTTATCATTCTGTGGATTACATGGGTGAAATACTACAATCATATATCAGTTTACTTCTCTTCAAAGAAAAACCTATGCTCTATCTCTATTTGTTTTAATTGATGGATGGTGGAAAATGGGTTACATCTGTCATTGGCAAGACAGGTGTTTCATTTTTATCATGAATGTCTTTTTATAATGTATATTATTTAACTCATGGAAACCATTTCATTTTCAGGAAAAGTATTACATTCATACCTCAAACTCAGTGTATTTTTATATTTAATCTGTTAAATATTTGTCATTTTTTCACAATTTATTGTGACCAATACAGATAACTTCAGTGAGAAGCAATTTCTCAAAAATTAATTTAATGAAAAGTCTGAATACTTAAGCAAATTGTTCACATTTTGCGTTCTTAAACTGACTTTCAGTTCATAATATATTGATTTTATGATGTTGTTTTTTGTACTCCAAAATGCCTTTCAGAGTTCAATTTTTCTGTTTGCAAAATCTGTTACAGGTTTTATATCCCCACTTACATATCATGTTCTTTTGACCCCAGATTTCCTCATGTGAAAATAAACTTAAGTAAACTTAAGTAAAAATGGGATATGATCTCCTTTCTCAGAGCAATCTCCATTAATAAGGAACAAAAAAATCTCTCCTATTTATCAATTAAAAATAAGACCTAAGACAGGGATATTTTATATGTATCTTTCTGAATATATGAAAATTATTGAAAAACAGTTTTTAGGATTCACTCATAGTTCGTTAGATTTTTATTGGACAACTTTCATGAATATTTATTATAGCAAGTTTTTACTCTAATGTGGACATATTCTGCCATCACTTCTGATTAATAACAGCAGCTAATATATGATATCATTTTAGAGATTATAATATTTTACGACAAACTTTATGTCATACTGTTGAACATATTATATTCTTAGTTAACTTACAGAATATATTCTACATGATGGTAAAACCATTTTTTTAAAGAAAATAGATTACATACTGCTTTAAAGAATTACACACAACCTACCTGGTGATTATACTACAAAAGAATAAAGCAACTAAAGAGGTTTTAAGTGAGTTTGTGAAAGGAATGTTCCCTGTAATTAGTTAGCATTTATAACCTGGACCCTTATTATTCCACTCACGATAAGAACTCAAAAGACTATAGTTACAGGAATATTTTTTCCATTTCCCCAAATTCTAACTATTCCTTCTATACTCAGAGAACTAAATGTCTTGTGACACAACAAAATCCAGAACAACACATTTGGAACTAAAAGTGGAAGAATGTGAATAATTACCCTGGGAGGGGTGTGTGTGGGGTTCTTACTTTGAAAAATAAATGGTGAGAGATATGAGGAGCAATACATACCCCATTGGGTGGAGAGGAAATCCATTCCAATTCTGTCTGTTGTGCTTTAGAATCCAGCAATAGTACTACAAAAGAAAGTTTTAGTTTCAAATGTTATATGGAAAATTTAAACACATCTGTAAATATTTTAATGATGAATCTAATTGATCCACAATTATCACTTTATGACTTAAGACATATAGTAACGTCCATAAATGAATAGTTCCATGAATCACCACTTATTCAAGTATATTCCAATCTCAGAAGGAGAAAAGATGTTAGAATGTCAATATTATATTTGGTGTACTTTAATCAAAATATTAAAATCAATTTTTACCTGCAAGTGTAACATAAAAGTGAGAGTAACAATTGATAGGTGATGGTGACTGTACAGTAATTATATATTATACTTTTATAAACTATTGAGTTCTCCAAACTTTGTCAAATGTAATACCATGAACATACTAAGTTATAATTTCCATATTACTCTTCAGTCAGTCACTAATTTGTAATATTCTACCAACACTATTTTCTGTTGCCACTTGAGAACTGGGAGTTATTAAAAAAACTTTCTATATATATTGTTTTCTCTTATGTCAAAGTGAATATAGAAATGTTAAAAACTATATCAAGTAACATTAAAATAGTAAAACAAATTGTCTATTACCTACAAGATATATTTTTCAGTTACTTAAACATCAGCTTTCAATTTTTTATTTCTAAACATTTTATTGTATTTGCTAATTCTCAGCTTGGTATGTTTTAAACTCTGAATTGACTTCTAAAAACAGTTTTATTCCACTTTAAGCCATTAAAAATGTAATGCAATAAATTTAAATATTTACCCAAAGTTTTAGAAATATGATTCTTACTATGAGAATGCTTTAGTATGTCACACAGTAATACACATCACACTTCCAATTTGATGTACTTTATTGCTTTTTTGGACAATTACTTTCCTAAAGACCTTATTCTTTAGATCAAATTGGTTTCAGAGTTAAGCAAATTTTTGCACTTTAACAATATTTATCTGACTCTTATGGCATCAATTTGTACAGAAATAATTATGATATATTTTATGTATGTAAATATGCTTAATGTCGACTTCAGTCAAGGGTTAAAATTTTGATTTAAAATATGTGGTTATATGACCTTTTAAATAATCAACGGTCCTAGTCCCCTGGGTCGAAAATGTACACTATTTGAGAGGTAATGAAAATGTATTATGCTAAGAAAACAAAGGAACAGATGATTACGTGTTGGTCTCCTTCACACTAGTCAAAGTTATTTCATGTAAGTGAAAATAGATGGATATAGAAACATCAGTTTTTGTTTGTCTTAGTATTTTACACTTAAATTGTTAAATTGTCAGGAAGACTATGTCACAAAAACCTTAATCACAAACATTTGACTCCTTTCAATAACAAAAACAAACCGCTTATACCACACCAACTAGTATTTTAATCTGTAATACCCTTGGGCCAGTTAATTTAAATGTGAAGTAATTTTTAAGTTTATTTCTGCCCGCAACAAGAGATGAAGTACCAGGAAACTGGATTCCAAGTACTCTTCTTCTGATTCATTTATTTGTTTTCATAACTGACAACAGACAACTGGCTTTTAAATTCAGGTGACCTTCTTGGGGAGCATTTGAGAGTGCAATAAATTTACGATTATTAATTACCGCCCTTCCGTCACCCCTCAGCTGAGCCTGCTAGCAAGACCCAGGGACCAAATTAGCGCGGTGATGGCAAAGAAGAAAGAAACTAACAAACGAGGACAAGACAGCAAGCGGCCGGAGAGCGTTTCATCAGAAGCAGCTCAAGTGATCAGCGCGTCTCCTCCAGAAGTCCGCTCTCAGGAGGTGTCCAGCTGTGTGCGCTCTCCCTTTCCACCCCAAGCAGAGTCGCCCGCCCACTCTCCGCACCCTCGGGGGCGCGGCTGGGCAGTGGACGGGGACTCAGGGTCAGCGGCCGGGCGTCCCCGGGGCGGGGCGGGGCCCGGACAAGGGCGGGGCGGGGGCCCGTGGACCAGCGCCGGCGGCGGAGGCCCGTGGACCAGCGCTGGCTGCGAAGTATCCATGCGCTTCTGCCGGACCATCCATGCTCTTCTGCCGGACCTAGGCGCTTCGGGGAGCCGGTGGAGTCCTGGCTGCAGGACGCGCCCGGGGCACGAGAGGGGCTTTTGGGAAGCGTGTCCGCTGTGGGCACGGCAGCGGCTGCGGTTACCCAGAGGAAAAGCAGCTGCTGCACTTAGCCTGCCAGCGCCAGACTCTGACTTCTACACACCAGCAGCGGGAACCGACCTCCCCTAGCGCGCGAGAAAGCAGAGGAGGGGCTTCTTTAGGTTCAACCAGCCGCCCCAGTGCTGCCGGGCACCTGCGGGAGGCGCTTCTCAGCGCTGGTCCCCGGGTGCCGCGACGCGGCTCCGATGGCCGCTGCGCGCTGGGCAACTCGCCAGCGACAGGTCAGGCGCGCTCGCCACCCGCCCTCCCGAACACCTTCCACCAGCCTTTTAAACATCTCACTTCTGCCTTTAAAGAACGAAGGCTCCTAGAATCGCAATCCTCTCACGTAGCTCGCACTCGGGAGAGCGAGCAAGAGAGCGAGGGTGCCGGCTGCGCGAACCTCTCCCCCTAGTGTGCAGTTATTTATAGCTCAAACTCCGGCGCGAGTCTGCGTGTGCCCGCGCATCCCGCTTCGCCGCGGCCGTGCAAACTTTTCCTCGGGTCCCGGTATTCCCGAGGAAGCTGGGCGCGGTGGCAGGGCTGAATGTTACTGATCGCTAGTGTCAGGAGGCTCAAAACGTGGTTTTGGGGTGTGTATTGCTATGTGTTCCTAGCAGAAGTTCGTCCATCTGCAGACACGTAGCCGGCAGCTCAGAAGCACGGCTCTCTTTCTCTGAATGGGTTCAGCGGCAACTCAGATTGCAGATGTGCAAACCCGAGTCAGAGGTCAGGCTGTTCGAAAGGGAAGAATATAGAACCCCGGGGGGGGGGGGTGCACGAAGAGAATGAGGAAAGGCAGCACCAAATCACCAAGTTTCCGGGAATAGATGGAGCGAGGAGCGATACATACCGCCCCCCTCCTTTACCAACGTGACCTAGATTGAACAGATTCTCCCCGTACATCTCAGTAAACAGGATTACTTGTATTCTGCTTTCAAAATGTAGGAAAATCAATGCAGATATAAAGCCTGGAAGATGGGGGGGGGGGTGACACTGCTCAGAAGCGAGACACTTCCATTGACAGGATTTATTTTTCCCCAGCTCCAACTACAGGCACCGAAAGGTATTTTACCTTTTGTCAATGGTTCAAAGGAGACGTAGGAAAAATAATAATAACCATATACGAACGAATGTAGCTGGCCAAATGAATCCTGCTCTCTCCAACCAGAACTAACCCTCAGAGTACAGGTCTTTCGGAAGGTTTGTCCACTCCGACTACTGAACTCCCGGTTTCGAGCCAAGTGATTGGAGACTTCTCATCCCAGGCGACATCTCATTACACGTTGCCCTGTCCCAGCCCACCCTCTGCCTCCTCTGCCCCCTCTGCCCTACCGAGCCCGCGGGGCGGCTACTGTCCCCACGACCGCTGGGTCCGGCCCAGTGCGCTGAGCGGGGACAGCGCGGGGCGCGCGCCCAGAGCTAGCTGAACCTCGGCGGCGGTATTGTTCCGCGCCGGCGGCTGAGCGCCGGCCAGGTCCGCGCCGCCCCTTCCGACGCAGTGAGCACTTTATTAGTAACCGGAGGCTCGGAGCTCTCAGAAGTCCCGGCCCCTCGGGGCAGGTTCCGAGCTCCCGCCGCTCCCCGGAAGGCCAGTGGACTGAAGAGGGCTGCACTCCCAGTCTCCGACCCACTCTGGCCGCAGCTCCCGAAGGAGGCGAACAGGGAGAGAAGGAAGAGAGGCAGGGCTAACAGAAGAGCCGCGACCCGCCCGAGGCCCCTCCATCCACCTCCTCCTCGGCGCAGCGCAGGCCCTCCCGGACAGCCGGCGCTCCGAAGGCGCTCGCTCCGTAGGGCGCACGGCCGCGGGCGCAGGTTGCCAAGCGGGCTGCCCGACGCCCAGGGCCGGCGCGGACGGGGGCAGGGAGCCGCGGAGGAGGGTTGGCTGCTGGGAGGCGAAGCTGGCGGCGCCGCGGACGAGCCGGCTCGAGCAGGTAGACAGCTAAATAAATAAGTCAGAACAAACTTTGCCTTCTCATCGCTTACCTTCCTTTGCAGCCTGCGCCTCCCCCGTGTGTGCAAAGCGGAGCAGCCAGATGTAGCATAAAATAATCCATGAAGGGTACCGAGTTTGAAAAACCATGGTGCATGAGCAGGTTTTTTTTTTTTTTTTTTTTTTAGGTTTCAGTTATCTTGAGTCGCAGCTTTTTCAATGCTATTTGCTCCGAAGTGGGTTTCTATTATTATTATTGGGCTGCTTGCACTGATTTCCCTTCTCAGTCCCAGGCCGGCTGCTCCACGTTTCGCTTTTTTCTGTTTCTTCCCCCCTCCAGTTCGTTCGCACGGTGTTTGCTGCCTGCAAGTCTCCGACTGCAGACCGGCCGCTAGCTCCACACTCCAATAATATCAATTAGGGGGAGGGGCGGGGCTCCGAGCCCAGAGCCTCTGCCACTCTGCTTGAGTGGCAGGCACCGCTGGCCTGCCAGACGGCGATTCCCAGGGCTTGGGGGCGGGTCCCTGGGAAGCGGCCGCCTCAACCTCGGGGGCGGGGTCCGGAGCTGGAGCCAATGAGTGCGGGTCGGAATCAGGTTGCGGCTCCCGGGTTCCTGCCAGGATCCACGCACCCGGCTCGCGTCGCCTCTCCGAGAGGAGGACGGGCAGCGCTGCGAGGGCCAAGCGGCCGAGAGCACTCTGCTTCCAACGGCAGCAGCTTTTGCGAGGCGGAATAAATCCCAGTTTAACGCTGCCAAGTTGCACTCACGTTCGTAGCTGCGCTCCTCGCTGTGTTTTAGAACCCCGAGGCGAAGCGAGCCGTCCCTCAGCTGCCAAATGCTGAGCCGGGATGGTGAAATGAGCTGTGCCTTTAAGTGAAGTGTTTTACTTTTTTGTTGCCACAATCTCCGCGGGTCGCTTAACTTTGTGTTTTGGCCTTTTTGGAAAAAGTCTACTTTTTTTGTTGTTGTTCTTATTCTAAGGACAGTCGGTTTTTTGGACATCACTCCACATAATTCTGGAAGGATAAGAGTTCATCAGTGTTTTCAGGAGTTTGTAGCACTCTTTGGCAAAAGAAACAGAAAAAAAGGCAGGACAGAAAGGAAGTCTTTTGTTTTATGCTCCCCTGCACCCCGCCCTATCCTTGCAGAATAGCTTTTTCCCTAAGCTGGGACATTAGGAGAGAACCTTTACAAGGTTCCGTATCTTTTTTCTTGTGTGTTTATCTTTTCCTGAGTGTTTTCTTGGATTGCCTCACTTTGATTCATTTCCCACTTCGCTGCATAAATTACTAAATTTTGAAGAAAGCCACAAGGTATTCGATTGATAAAGCAAGACCTTCCTTTTTCAAAATATTTACTATTTTCAGTAATTATTCCACAATTATTCTATCATTATTTTTCAAAGGAAACTGAAAATAGAAATGGAACCAACATTTCCAGTTGAATTCATCCAACCCGAACAGAAAGAATAACTGCGTAGAGAAATATGTTTTTAATTAGGCAGTTTTGAACACTTTGCAATTGAAAGGTGGGTAATATAATAAAGAACTTTAAAAACTTAATTGCCAAATAATCAATTTCGAAGGTCACTCGGTAACTTGATCACATGTTTAAGATGAACATCTTTTTCTTCTAATTTTATATTTCTTCCTTTAAAAAAAAAATCTGTCATTCATGATTTGCCTTTATTTCTGATAGGCCCAAAGTTTGGTCTTGCCTAAGACTTAATACTGTTCTCATCTGACCTATCTGGAAGTATAAAGTAAATTGAGTTCTTTCTGGCATAATAAAGACTTCTCAGAGACGACAATGCCCAGATATTTTCATTTTATTTTATGGTAAATACCTATTTGATTAACACAATTACACAGAAGAGAGAAATGAAATTTCTCCTCTATCTTTGATTCCATAGTTTCATAGCTAGTATGTCTATTAAATATTTTAGAAACTACGTCTAACAACATCCTAATTGCCCTTTAAAGAGTAAATAGAAAATGTAAACTGCTTAATAGATTAATCTCGGAAAGGAACAAAATAATATAGGCAGAGCACACTTGTTATTGTAAAAATGAAGCATCATTTACCTAAATAGCTGTAAGGGTAAAACATAAGCTAAAGCATTAGAATTAAAAATATAAATCTCTAAAGATAGGCTTTAAAATTCGCCAAATCACAAACACAAATATTAAATGACTTCTAGTAGTCAAAATAAATTCTCCAGGATTTCAACATTTCCCCTTGGGTCTCATCCCCACTTCCTAGAATGACACCAATTTTGCCTTTAAAGTTTAAAATATTCTTTTCATCTATTAACTAGTAGTCAGTGATGTGAATACAAGTACTTTTCCATTAAAATCAGGAAACCAAAGATATTAGCGCCTCCTCTTCTCTGATGAGTGTGGGTAGTATCGGGAGTTGCTTTTCTGTGTCCATCTCTGTTAGACACTGGGGCATGTGCAAACCAACTTTTATTTTTGGACATAAGAAGCTTCGCGTTAACTGAACACGTGCTGGGCTACTGTCCTGCAGAAGTGCATGATTGATAATCAGTTTTAGATTTATCTACCTTCTTTCATCTTGTACTTATGTAAGAGAGGTCACAGCATTTAAATAAAAATAAACAACAGTCACGAAGAGATTGTTCCTTCTGTATATTCATACAGCATGTTTTAACACATAAATTTACATTAGACTACATTTTACTAACAGTGTAATATATAAACCTATGTCTACATAGTCACTGAAATGAAAAATAAGTAGCATCAATCTTTCATATTTTAAAATAAAATAATAATGAATTTCCTCACATTTTTAGTCTAGTTAATTTTACCTTGATATCTGCATTTATACATATTATTTTTAGGGAAAAAACTTGAGAAAAATATGTAAATATGTAAAATGAATGAAAAGAACTCATTTTCCTGAGCAATAAAATGATGTATAAACCAATACATATGAGCCAAAGTAGAAATTCTGAACACTATTTTTTTAGTTTTTACATTCTTCTTGTATAATGCAGTTGATCAATTGTTTTACTTGCAGTTTGCAAATTTTAAGTAAATGAGAAAAAATACTAAAACTTTAACATTTCTATTTATATCCCCTTTGAAACATCTGTCACAAAGGTGTAGTGCAAAGATGAAAAATGCCTGCTTGTCTTTATATGCAAGGAAAATATACTCAAGTTTATGTACTTGGTGCTATTTTACCTATATAATTACCCTTAATCACATACAACTGTATGTATATAAAAATGAATGTACAAATCCAAGACACATCCCAAATGAATTTACCACAATATTTACTTCTTGGAAATATCTTCTGACTTTAAGAGAGAAATAGTTACTTAGGAGTAAATTATAATAACTTCAGGGAGTAAGTTCTATGAATTTTAAAATAAAAGCCTGTGTGTGTGTGTGTGTGTGTGTGTGTGTGTGTGTGTCTAGTAATCAAGCCTTAAGAGGGTAAAGGAACAATTGGAGAATTTAGCATGTTACAAATCCAAGGCTGTCAAACTAAATGGATAAAAATCACAGCAACCATAACAAAATCAAAAGGCTGATTCTGAACCTACTACTTTGTCACTTACTGTCTAAATGCATTCACAGCTTGTAAATGTGAAAATGCAAGTTCATCACAGCAAAGGGGGTAATTTAAACTGAATTAGAAAAGGTACTGTGTAGAAGAAACTGATTATAAAAAGAAAAGAAGCATTATGTCTCAGTTAATAGATATTACAGAAAATTGTGTTTTCTACTTGTGATTTCAGTCAAAATATAAACAATCTTTCCACTGTGCAGGAAAACCATTTACATATTTACATTAGCATGATTTATGTACTGTATATAAAATATTTATTTGTAGTCAAATATAAAAACTGTACACAAGCAAAACTCATAAAAGACATAAGAGTTCATTTATTATCCTCAGCTTCAGATTTTTTTCACAGTACAGAAAGTGAGAGGTCAGGAATCAAATCAAAAGTTACAACTTTATTTTGTGCCTCTTTGAAACGTCATTGGCTTTTGTAAGGTTTGATACTGGGCAAAGCTCAGAATATTAGAATTAAATAACTCTTCAATTGCAGTTATTGAGTTAGTAAGACAACAAATAAAATATAATTTTTATATTTAAAGTCTAAGAGTTCACTTGAATAATACTAAGGTGGTTTCATTAAAATTTTCAGATCACTTAAAATATTGAAAAGTGTTAAGTCAAATAACCTTTATTGGAGTAATATTAAAAGAACTAAATATATAAAGGGAAACGTACCACATGGTATTTGGAATAATTTTTAAGAATAAGAATTTTTAAAATTTAATTTTGTTTGAAGAGGGTCTTTCTTTCCAAAGCTTACCCTCATTTTGCCATAAATCAATATAATGAGATGACATGCCTTAAATTATGCAAATTTCTTCTACATGCTTTCATGGTTTCTCATCACACAATGTTTTAGCTTTCTAGCCAGTGGATTTTTAGATGTCAAGATCTGTGATAAGTCAGTGACCACCAGGGGGCACCAGGACCTCTGGGTGCTCTGGCCAATCACGTCCTCATTTAATAAGGATGAGTTAATTAAGAAATTATATGTGTGTGCATTTATATATACATATATTATGCATATACAATATTTATCCAAATAATATTCTTGTTTCTTATCCTCTCAATTTATTCCCACCTACTGAAGACTTTTAAAAAATATTATATGACCTACTTCATTTTACAGAGGCCAAATTAACAGAATAGTCTCTAAGGCACCTCTGATGGTCAAATAAATTTCAGAAAAGCTTTCTCCGATTTTTAGGTAAACATCTAAAGAGTTCTAAGACTCCGAGTAGACCCCAGATAATCTCTTTCTTACTCTACCTAATTATCCTAAATTCTTTTACCTTGGACACAGGGCCATACTGAAATAGAGTATGCACTGGGACTGGATTCTTCAGAGCATTTAGAGTTCTTAAGAATCTTCCAAATTTCCAGCTTTCTAGTTTGAAAAGTATTTTCGAGACCACTTCACATCCTAACCTGCTATGGTTAATATTACAAATGAAATTTTGTCAAAATTGTCTAACTCATCTCAAAGAGTTCTTAGAACAAGTCTGAACAGTAGTGATTTCTGTATATCCTGGTAATTTAGAAAGAAAGTTATGGAGAAAGAAATACATAAATGGTGCCGCCTAGTTGTGAAATTGTAATGCTGTTGGAGTTATCTCTGAGCAATTCTATACACTGCAGAAAGTGGTGCTATAGAATTCTCTCCATTTGGCATGCAGTTGTTCCTGGTAGAAAAAGTAGGCAAATTTGCATAGGAAACAAGGACCTTCCTGGGAGGAGAGGACCCTACCCCAACCCTACTTTAGTATCAACAACATGAGAAGGGCCACAAGTTTACATTGGTTCTGACTGAGATGGAAATGACCCCAAGTACATGAAGGTAGTGCTCATTGTGAGGCAAAGAAAATTCTGAGCTTAAAATTTGTTGGATGAATACATGTGCCTGAGACTCAAAGGCCTTTGGAACCTAGAAACCCAGCTACAGTGTTTGCGCTAATTATGTAAATATGAACTAAGGAGCTGTGCTCCTAAAGCTTAAATATGGAATAACACTAGAGCCAGGAGGGATCTACAGAGCAAGGTATCACTATAGTGATATATGTGAAGGCAATTTTTAAAAAATTATCAGTATGGCAGTGATGAAAATGAAGTCAGTAGTGGACTGAGAATTATAATAATTTAGATGTAATCTGATCTCTTTGGACTATGCTCTCAAGCATTCTTAGACAATTAAGGAGAGGAGAAAATCTCAAAAGGGAGATGCTTGATTGCCCCTAACTTTGAAAGAAAAGAAGAATGACTGCATTTTTTCTTTATGAGTCAAACTGACTACAAATTCATAATCTAAAGAACCTAATATACCAAAAAAAGAGAACACTAACCCAAACCTCAATTTAAAATAGAATTTCAAGTGGTTATTAAGTATGATGAAAGGTATTAGGGACAAATCCAGATGAATGAAGCATGACCCAAAACTCAGACTTAACACACATCAAGATGCCTTTGTGATTCATATTTCCTTTTAGAAACAGAAAACAGAATATATACTTGGAGGAGAAATAACCAATCAGTTTTTCTCAGTGTTGGTTGATTTTTCCCATACCAACAGTGATAAATAATACCTTCATAATCACACTACTGACCATAGCTGATTTAATGCACAATCAAGATTTTGTCATCTGGCTTGTCTAAAATTGTTTTCCTCTCTCAGCCCTCAGATCACTGAAAAAAATTTCACGAAAATTCATACTATCTCTGATTCTAAGAGGTTATTATTTTTATTTGCTTTCATAGTTGTCTTGATATAGATAAAGCTATAGAATTAACTTGGCACATTCTCTAGTTGATTGTAGATTGAAGAAATGACTCAAGTCACTCAGTTTTATCAAGTATTTTAATATCTACTTGTCACTCATATGAGTCTTTTAATGGGGAGGCTTTAAAGGCTAAGTCTATAAAATTTAAAAGCCACGACAAACCTATTAGAAAGTTGCCTCATTTAAGAATAGATGATAACTGTAAGACATTATTGACTTCACAGGTACAGTGCAAGGAGAAATTATCTTTGTTTTGCTTTTTTCTTTTTTTCTTTTTTTTGGCACCAGGGATCGAACTTAGGTCCTTCCGCATGTGAGGCAGGCGCTGGAACCACTGAGCTAAATCCCCAGCCCAAGGAGAAATTATCTTACAGTCCAATAAAGAATAACAATCCCTGATAGGAGAATTTATTCAGATTTCAAAATGAATTTAATTTTTTGATGCTATCATATTTCTGCCTTAACAATCTATAGTATATTTGCATAAACTGTTGAATTAAACTTTCGAGGGAACAATTATTTTCCAGGTTTGAACAATAATATACTGTAATAACATGCATGTTTTCAGATGCATTTTGGAAAGTACTTTGAGTTACAGTTTTTTAGGAAAATGGCAGTTGTGTCCATTTTTCCTAACTTTTATGACTCAGTCAGTTATATTTGTCCTCAAGGCTATAAAACAGTACAGAAGGATACTGAATGAAAAGAAAAGGTAAGGCATATACTTAGAATTAGTGTTTGAGTTCTCCCTTTTCATATATCTCAAAATGTGATTAATGTTTAAAATACTCTACATTCAACCATTTTAGTTTTTAATTACTTGACATAAAATTTTACTTTTGAATCAGATAAAATATACATTCTATATAAAGTTTGAGGTTGAACATATATTATAAAAGGGTAATTAAAGTTACAGTTGAAATTTGAATATTGTAGTGTTTATTTGGTACAGATGTTAAAATGTAATATTTTACTTTTTCATTTTATAGATTTCAAGAAATATATTCTCTGGCACTATTTCAACATGTAAATTGTTTCAGAACTCACCATTATAACATGCTTATCTCAAAGTTAAAAGTAAGTGCTTCACATGTCATAATTATTTATTTAAAGATGGCTGATTGGAATCACAAACACAGACGTAGAAATATTCACCTAAATACGTATACATATCATGTATAATTTCCAAGATCTATTTGACTCACAGATTTCACAGATTTCTCTCCACCCAATAGAAACCAAATAGTCCCCAACTTACTTCTCTCCAAAATAAAAAATCTAAATAATAAATCTAGCCTTAGGAAGGTGGCTTTCAAGGAGAATGAATTACATACTCTGAGAACCATTGTTTCTTTCTAGAAACTAGGTGTCTATTTGATTTTCTAAATTTGGTATTCAAACTCCTATCTTGGGCACACTGCACAAGTCTTGTAGGTAAACTTCTCACTACCTCCATTGTTTTAATGGGGTCCCTATCCAGACCTTACTCATATACCTTAGGGTTTGCTACTTGCTGATCTGCCCGCCATCTTGGTTTAGATCACCTGCCATCTACCTATTTATTAACTGTTTTTCAGTGCCGGACTTTGTTTGCAATGCAGTAGACAATTGCTACAATATTTCTCTAGATCTCTCCGATGACAATTATTGACATGTGGTAATACTTTTTTTTCCTGTCAAAATGAGACAGGAGAATGGCAAGACATCTACTCAGTCACAGCCTGAGAGAAGGCAAGCCAGAGATGGCTGCTGGAAAGTAAGGCTGTTAATTGAGTGAGCAAGCTGCTGTAGTCTGTAAGATAGGAGAGTGGGATTCGTGGGAAGACTGAGCGAGGCCAGTGCAAACAAAAGTGGCAATGGATCTGCAGAACTGACCCTAAACTTCATTATGCTTTCATTACAATGCATTTTTCTAATACAATAACTCAGAGGGAACACATCACATTCCTAAGCACATTGTGGTCTGTGTCCAAGTTCCTGCCTGCACAGCAACTAAACTCTACTCTACCCATTTTAAAAAAATAACATGGATATTTAGTGACATTACATTGGAACCCCATAACAGTGAACTGGATCCGTTGTTAGGTAGGTGCTTTGCTGTCTATGGTCTGTGGAGGAGCCAGCTACTTTGTCTATGGGGTTTTCAACTTTATTTTGTCTTTCTTGGGGCTGACTATGTGGGAGTCAGCTTTGTTTCTTTTCTATAATAAACTTTTATTTGTTGTAGAATTAGTCCACATTATGATATCCATCCGATGTGGACAAGAACCCACACTAGAGTGTAACAAAAATATTTATTAGACAATATACCACCTACTATTCTACACTATGTCCATCACCTACAGCTTTGTGCTTCCCTTCAGCAAACTTCCATATATAGTATTCCATCAGTAACTCCATTCTTCTACACTTGATCTGCAATGTTTTACCCCATAATAAATTCCCAAAGAATTTATTATGAATTTATTATCCTTTAGATTTTTAGTTCATCATATTGTAGTTACTATACAATAGCAAAAAAGTATGATTTTAGTTAAGGCATTCCTTCTTTTATTTCTTCATCTTTGCATTATTCTCACTTTTATTCCTTCCTTCTATATCTATAGCTAGCATTTTAGCATGCAAATATTAGCCAATCAGATAGACAAATATATGTGGGTAAAGAAATTTCAGACAGCCAGGTAACATACAAAGGGCAGAGAAGGAAGAATATAAGTTACATTTTTTGTTGAGGAACAGAAACTACTGTAAGCATTTTAAGTTGAAGAAATTTAATTTGGAAAATATACTTCCAAAAATGTGTGAAGGTTCCTGTATTAGTTATATATAACTGCATAGCAAATTAGCACAAAAATCAGCATTTTAACACAATAAATATTTATTATCCCAAGTTTCTGTGGATCAGGAATCTAGTGCAACTTACATGAATCCTCTGCCTCCAGATCATCAGCAAGGTTGTGATTGAAGTGTCAATCTGGACTGTCAGTCTGGACCTTAAAGTTTAAGGGGAGAGTTTGCCTAACTGAGTCAGGACTCAGGTGACTTACTTCCAAGGTCTCTCAAAGTCATAGCAACAGGCCTCATTTTGGTTTTTTTTGTTTGTTTGTTTTGTTTTTTGGTATCAGGGATCAAACTCAGGTCCTTGCGCCTGCAAGGCAGGTGACGGAACCATTGAGCTAAATCCCCGGCCCTCAGGCCTCATTCTGTAATGGGCTACTAACCAAACTTTTAAAGAATTACTTTTTGTGTATTAGAAATTTAAGCATAATATACGTTTAAATTTAAAATGCATTATCCCCTAGATGTTGGACAAGTCTGTTTACTGCTCTGTGCCTATGGAATTGTCCATCCAGCTAGAGTTACCCTTCTAAAATATATGTCTGGAGAGAGGATTCCTGCCCGGAAGCTGGCCAGTGGCTTCCATCTCATGTAGTGGTGAAATCAAGCTTATCCACAGCTCACACAGTCTCACTGAACTGCATCCTTTCTCCTGCACCCCTTCCCTCATGCCCACCTTTTCTGATTCCAGGTCTCCTCAGAGGCCAACCATGCTTCTACCTCAGGACATTTGAATCCCCACTACCAGGAATGTAATTCCCCTAGACATAAGAATCATTCCCTAGGCTTGAGCCATAATCCCCAAAGACACAATCCTGAACTTCGTAATTCTGAATGTAGAAATCTTGAAATAAAAAATCCCTAAATTCTAAAATCAAAAAAATCAAAATCCTCCAAAATCAAAACTCCAAAATGTAATTTTAGAGAACTTAATTACAGAAAATCTCAACAAAACATGGATTTTCATTCTAAAGAATTATTTGTTTGAGAAGATAAAAATATGACAGAATACTTCATAAGGCATTTTACAAAATAAAATAGAAAATAAGAAAGTTTTGCAAGCATACACACTAAGGAATAGTAAGGATAGTTCCAGTCCAACACGTATAATAGTTAAGAACAAATAAATTGTATTCATAAGGAAATAGGTTAAAAAAAAAGTAAATATGTACATCCATATATATCTAGTTAGTAATTGTGTACTCACAACTTTAGAACCATAGTCATCTGAGATATTGTAACAGACAAGCTAAGCCTTTCACAGACCCTTCAAAAACTGTAACGGGTCACTACCAATAAGCAGGGCCTAAAGAGCAGGGATCTTGAGAAATTTTATTTTTCACAAATACAGATATACAAAACAGAGACCTTTTCATTTACTGACGAAGTTTCAACATTTTCATGCACATGCACAATGCTAACACGTGAAGTTAACCTGGTGGTGATGCACTTTCACAGAGTCCAATTACAAAATATGTGGAAGATGAATTAGAACTCCCTTAAAGTCTAATTAATATCGCTAGGATTGGAAATGATGTGATGATGAAATGTACATAGAACAGTGAAATGTAAAAACAGTTCCTGCTTTTAAAAACAGTGGGGGGAAAACTACAATGAAAATCCAGTGTAAAAATGTGCATTATAAGGATATTATAGCAATTGCACAAAGCTAGTGCATAAGACCTGGCCAACTTTCATGACCACTAAGTCTATTTTGAAGTATGACATCATGGTGAATAGCTTGGGTTTTTTTTTCTTTTTTTCTTTTATGGCATAGCTCACCTCAGAAAACATGTTCACATTCATTTTCTGGCAGATCCTTCCCGCCTAGTACATTCAGACTCACAGTCTAATCTCTTTGGAAACACCCTCAGACACAGGAAAATACTGCATTGCCAGGCATCTAAGTATTTATTCTACCTAACAAGATGTGACTTTTTTGCATACAGATAAAACACCTAATTTCTTCCCCAGAATTTGGCTTTCTTCTCCTTTTATATCATCTTTTTAAAAATAGGAATTGCAGTTTTTGGCATTTCAACTCTCAGTGTTTCAACATTTGGAATTTTAATCTTTCAGGATTGTGATTGGAGGATTTTAGACTTTAGAGATTTTAGACTTTAAGGATTTTGATCTTTCAGGATTTCAACATTTGGGATTATGGTCTTTCAGGATTATCATTGCAACAGTCACTGCTTCCCCTTCTATTCAAGCATTCCGGTGTATTCAATCATCTCTTTTGGCAAGAATTTAACGTAGACATCTCTTCTTTTTTCCCCATGGATTTTATAGTTGTTCAATGTAGAATATCTTTACTTGCCTTGTATATTGTCTCACCAAACTTACATGTAAGACTCATAAGGACAAGGGATTTTAAAATTTTGTTTTCCTGCTGCCTACATTACTGCTTAAATGAATACTAGGTAGTTGGCTGTTGACATAATTTACAGTTAGGGTTATAAGGTTACTTCAGGAGAAATGTTCTACAAAGACATTTTCTCCAATCTGGACTATCTAGAGGCAAGATTTTTGGCAGTTTCATTAGAAATAATTCAAATCTTTGCAGATTACTAGAATAGTTAATACATAAAATTCAAAAGAGGGAAAATGTATCAGAGGATGTATATTCATTTTTAAAGAGAGCTGTAAATATTAAAACATAGAAGATAATTATTAGGGAAATAGGCAGAATTAAGCATTAAGTTCTCATTATAAATGCTTAGTAAATTAATTTAGAAAAATTATCATTGGCGAGATCAAGGCGGGCAGCTCATCCTAGCCCCAGCTTGCCTACTTAGAAATGAAGTGTGAAAATAAAGGCCTAGATCTAAAGGCATAAAAAAGTTACTATATAAAATCCAAGTTGGTTAAAGTAAATCATACAAAGTTCTTAGAATAAGGGTTCTGTAAAAATAGTTTGAAAACATGAAAATCTTGCACAAATGTTAATTGTTCTGGGAGATTTTCCCAAATCCTATAGTAAAAAAAAAAAATCCTGTTTGAAAAATATTGAGAACTGAATCTTAAATGAATAACTGTCACACTTGAAAGCATATTAGAATCATCTGAGAATTTTTTAAAATTATTAACTCAGGGCCGGGGATTTAGCTCAGTGGTTCTGCTGCCTGTCTCACAAGCACAAGGTCCTGAGTTCGATCCCCAGTACCAAAAAAAAAAAAAAATTATTAAGTCAATGTAACATTACAAATAATTTTATTTATTTATTTATTTATTTATTTATTTATTTATTTATCCTGGGGTGATGTATAGGCAGTATTGGAGCTAGGGAAAATTGCTCTTCAGCAGCACTCTCCAATGGACAAACATGAGTTATGTGTGTGTGTGTATGTATATATATATATATATATATATAATGTATATAAAATTTTTGTAGTGGCATATTAAAAAATAAATAGATGAATTTCATTTTAATGATTATTTAGAACTATCATTTTAATATACATCATTCGCCACAATTCAAGTGACCAATACTACATGTGGCTAATGTTTATTCTACTGAGTAGCAGGTAAGAATGACCTAAAAGTCTTTTTACATTTATTTGCATCTAAGGTGGGGCCAGAAAATTTGTGTAACTAACCTTTTCCCTGGTAACAGTGAAGCTTCTGATATGAAGCTCAAACCCTGAGAAGCCTACTGTGGACACTCAGGGATCTCAGTCATAGGCAGGCACCAGTATTATTGGAAAATTATTTCCCATGCTACTCTCACTCTTGGATTCTGATTTAATTGGTGTCTGAAATGAGGCCTGGGTTTGAGAGCTATTATTTTTAAACCCAGATTCTAAAAGTATTTTTAAAACTTTTTATTTTGAAAGAATTGTGCATAATGATGAATGGAATAAATCAGACACACAACTTGAAAACCATATGGTATCTCCCATTTGAGTGAGACAAAGTATAAACAAAGAAACTGTAAAAAGACATATAGAAAGGTATAAGCGGACAGATTTCTCACAATAGAGAATTGGTACAAGGGAACAAGGAGAGGGAAAAGGGGAAAGGAAAGGGGAAATGAGAAGAATAAAGACATGCCATGTACAGGAGCCCAATAACCCTAATCAACGTAATTATTATAAGCCATAACGTGCTAAGACAAATAGTATCAACAGGTATGAAAAGTGATTAGGAAATCAAAGAGGGGAGTAAAAAAAGAAACAAGCCATAATATGTACATCTAACCATTCCCCAAGATGATTTTAAACTGCATGAATTACAAACATGTAGTAATAAAATAAAATCAAGAAAAAAAGAATTATGGAATCACAGAAATTGTAAGAAATAAATGCTGATAAGGAGTGTACACCAGACATTGAGTTTCTTTCCCTATTTACATCTTGCAAAATTATTGTACAGAATCCAAACTGTGAAATTTGCAAGTTGACATTGGTACAATCCATAGAGAATATTCAAATATCATCAGTTATACACACACTAGTGTGTGTCTACATGTACATGTGGTTGTCTGCAATTTTATCCCATGTATAGATTAGTATAGCTGCTAGCACAATCAAGATGTAAAGTTTCTTCATCATCTCAGAAATCTTACGATAACCTTATTGTCACATCACCTTCTCTGTCCAATATCCCTAACCTGTAGTAACCACTGGTCTCTTTTCTATACTTACTATTTTGTTATTTCAAGAATGCTATGCTAGGGCAGGGGATTTAGCTCAGTGGCACTGTGCCTGCCTTGCAAGCACAAGGTCCTCAGTTTGATCCCTGGTACCAAAAGAAAAAAAAGATTGCCATGCTTAACCATTCTGAAACTTTATTTGGAACTCACAGTATGAGAATGGATCAGAATCCATCACACACTATATGCCCTTTTGAGATTGGCTGTTTTCATTCAGTACTGCATCCTTCAGGTTCATCCCAGTTGTTGAGTGCATCAGTAGTTTATTCTTCTTACTGAAGAGTAACATTCCATTGTATGTATATATTTTATTTACCTGCTTACTCCTTGATGGACATTTAGATTATTTCTGTGTTCTAAAGGAGCTGCTCTAGAAGTTCATATATAGGTTTTTGTATCATCATGATATTTTCATTTCTTTGGGATAAATGCAATTGCTGGAACTATTCTTAAAAGAGCTGTGCCATTTTACATTCTGTTCAGAAATGTATGAGTGAACCAATTTTTTTGAATAATTCCCAACAGTTAGTGTAATGAAATTTTTAAAAAATTTTAACCATTTATTTTAGGTATTAAGTGATTTTTCATTGTGCTTTTTAATTTACATTTCCCTAATGGCTAACAATTTTTCTACTTGATTATCTTCCACTGGTATACCATTTGTGGTGAAATACTCCTTCATAAATTTTGCCCAATTTCCAACTGGCCTTGTTTTTATTGTTGAGTTTTGAAAATTCAGAATATATTTTAGATGTAAGAACTTTTAGAGATATGTGGTTTACAGATGCTATCTGTCAGTCTTCATCTTTTCATCTTCTTCATAGAGTTTTTCCTGGGAAAAAGGGTTTTAGTGAGGATCACTTTATCATTTTTAAAAATTTCTGTAAAATTGATTATAAAAACTGCATTTGCCTAAGATACTAAAAACTTTCTCTTGTGTTCTTCTCCTTCTAAAATTTTAATAGACACTGTTATCCATTTTTGGATGGGTATGTGTTCTTATAAGGCATGAGTTTTAGGTGTCAGCGTTTTTGTTTTGTTTTGTTTCCCCCTTCTAGACACTAGCTGCACTAGTGCCAATTGCCTTTTCTAGTAATGTAAGCTACTGTAAATTTTGTCAGATTAATATTCGTGGTTCTACTTTCCTTTTCTGGCCCATTCTATAAGACATTAAGTTACATATTTCAAGGATCCAAATTTACTAACACATGTAGGATTTGGCTAACTCAAGTATTCTGACTTGAGTTTTAGGTATACAAATGTATTTCACTTCCTTTTTCAACTTTTCTCCTTATCTCTTTGCCTCTTCCTCTTCTTTTCACTCTTTCATTTTATCCTCTTTCTTCTTCTCAGAAAGACTCAGTGGCAGATACTGGGGACATAATGAGCATATAATGCTTGTCTTCATGGAGGTTAAATTGTGAAAGTGTACATTTTTTTTTTTTGGTACTGGGGGTCGAACTCTGGACCTTGCGCTTGTGAGGCAAGTGCTGGAACCACTGAGCTAAATCGTGGCCCTGTGGAGATTAAATTATGCATGAGGGAGCAATGTGAAAAAATAAAATAATTTAAGCTCAGAGAATAATAAGGGTTTAGGGGCTAATAAATATTGGTAATATGACAAAGTTGATTGGAAGACTACTTTGCATCAAAGAATAAACAAAATTCTTTCTTGGGAAGTGATACTCATGCTGAATTCTTCACAAAAGGTGAATGGAGGCAATGTGGCAAAAACCTAGAGAATGATTGTTCAAGGGTGAAGGAACTATCCATACCAAGTCTGGGACATAAAGTGATTGACATTTTAAATGATCACTTTGACTAGTGTAGAAAAAGACATATAAAAAACAAATTAGAGGATCTTTGGAGAAATCTCAGTGACAGAGAATGATAACATGGAACAGTGTGGTAGCAGTAAAATAGAGAAGAATTTGGAGTTCAGCTAATATTTTGCAGTAAAGCTAACAGGACTTGAAAATACAATGAGTTACATGCCCTGAGCATATCAAAGACGTTTGATTAGAGAAATGAAGAGAATAATGTTATAATTTATAAAATGAAAAAACATAGATTTGGTGTGTAATGAATATCCTGTGTCTATTTTAGATTTGTTAAGTTTGAGATGCTTTTAATGCATTCAAGTGGAGATATAAGGGCGCAAATAAAGACACAAATCCGGAGATTAAGGGAGAGGTTTCATGTAAAGACACATATTTGTGATATAGTATTTAAAGTCATAGAACTGGGTCAAATAAAATAAGGAAATAATATAAACATAGAAGAGGACACATTGGGATTTCAATATTTAGAGGTTGTAAAAGAGTAGAGAAATCTATACAGAAGGAACCAAATAGTAGTGTGGTGTCTCAAAATAAAACAGAGAAATGTGTTTCAAGATAATGTGCTCAGTTCTGTCAAATGAAGACAAGAGGTCAGGCACAATGAGAAGATGAATCAGACAGAGAAGTGGTCTTGGGTTTTACATGGGGAAATTATTAATGGCCTTATCAAACCCAATTGAGTGATTAACCCTACATTACCAAAAAGGCAGCAAAAACACAAAAATTAAGTCACTTCCAAATACCAGTTGTAAAGCTATGAACTGAATCTCTTTATTTACTTAGTTTAAAGGCTGTTTAGAAGTGAAAAATGAAGATTTATGCATACGCACTTTATGATGAGCAAAATATAACATCGGAGTCTTTTTTATGTCTTTGGTTCTAGTGTCTGAAGGAAGGACAGAGCAGAAGATTAAAAATTTGACTTTCTGATAAGTTTTGTGATATTGTTGCCCATATGATATTGGAAGATAACGGTAATATATCTTGAACTAGTTGAAAATATATTGGCTCATACAAGGAATTAGAATTGGGGCTGGTTTTAGCATGAACCGGAGCCAGCGAATCAATCATCAGAAGGGTCTTGAAACTGATGTACAATGACCACTTCTGTTCCTAAAACCTGTTCAAGCTATTTTTCAGAACACAAGCACAGAACCCTAGAATCAGATCTAAAATGACCTAGAGAAACTGCAGGAAACAAATTTCTCTCAACAGCAGAATCTGAACAACAAAAATAGGGCCTCATGGACTTAGATTAGAAGTGAGGAGTGCAATGCAGAGCTGTAGGATAGAGCAGAATTATTCACAAGTTTCACTTGAGTCAATGTGTTGTGTGGGTAATTTCACCAAGACTCTTGATTACAACCATTAAGCCTTCTATTTCTCCTTACCTGGACCATTTAAGTTTCTTTGTTACTTGTCCATTAGAGAAACAGATTTGTGTATGTTGTGTTTTCTTGTTGGTGGACCTACAATAAGGCTGCTTCTTTTTGCAAAAACTAGTGCTATACTGTTGGTTCTAAGCTATATAAGTGATTCCTTGCTTGGTAACATTTTCTCTTTCTTTAATTTTCCCTGTATGTCAATTGGAACCTGTTTCTGAGAGTAGTATTTGTTTGAATGTTCTTGGATATAGCTGGTGAAAGGCAGTTTGCGAGATGTAGAGGCTCTAGAGGAGTAAATAGGGACAAAATCAGGATATCATGGGTTGTAATTAATTAAAACACTTACACGTATTTTCTTGTATTTTCTCCACCCGTAGAGAAGATTGGTAGGGGATAGGAGTTGGCTATTTGTCTCCATTATTTAGGTTAAAATGTACATATACATGCACAAACACTATGTACAGCATATATATATATGTGTGTTTGTGTGTGTGTGTGTGTGAGGCTGGCATACCCAAGTGAATTGCCTGCCAGAATTTGAAGGAACAAGGTCGTTTTGGCTTATTACATAGACCTGTGTCACAGGAGAAGTCACATAGTTTGTGTATACATACATGTGCAGATATACATACATATATGCACAAATATATGTATGTTTGACCAGAGAAATACATTCCACATACTTGTAAGAAGTTAAGCTACTGTTTATGCACAAAGAGCTACTCATAAATAATTTCTCTATATACATTCAAGATCCCACAATATATGAGTCATTTTTAACTTCCTTGTCTGAATTCATTTGGGCTGGTTGAGTATAGTTGCAAATGATGTTAAAATATCATTTTTGTGATAAAGATAATGAGAATTTTACTTGTAAGAAAAGGAATTATTAAATCAACTCATGATCTGTCATGTGTACTACTGGGACAATCTGGAGAAACAAGTACTGCTTTAATGTCATGTCCCCCAGCAGGGTTTATGGTGTTTGGCATAAATTTCTTAGTATATGTGACATTATTCTCAAGGCAAAGGATGTTTCCATATAATAGCTCTCTTTTGTCTCTTCTTGAGATATAGACTGTATTATCACATAACATAATAATTCTTCATTAAATTTTCTGGGAACTTTCTCTAATTTCCTATGTTACCACCATGCAGAGGTTAGTAGTGAATTTTTCTTGTTTATCATCCTTTGCTTTTATCTATTTTCCATAAAGCCTCTCAATAACTACAGCTACAACATCTTAGGTTTATCTAAGTTCTAAGAGTGGACTGTTAGAAAAATTGTATATAAAGAACAGAATTGATGGTGTTTATTCCCTAATTGCATGCAAATTTTATAAAAAGTCAAGCTCTTAATTTT
This sequence comes from Heterocephalus glaber, assembly GCF_053883595.1. Lineage (NCBI taxonomy): Eukaryota > Metazoa > Chordata > Mammalia > Rodentia > Bathyergidae > Heterocephalus > Heterocephalus glaber. The sequence goes on along the minus strand of NW_028258327.1, from coordinate 14,035,253 downwards.
AAACAAATATCTTGGAAATAAATAATATCCAGGAAACACTGTCAAAAGTGTATTATAGCTTTGCATATACAACACTCTGTGTTCCATCTGCAGCACAAAAAGCAAATCAAATGAACAAACAAACAGCAACAAGAAGTTGGGCGTGGCAGTGCATGCCTGTAATCCCAGCACTGAGGAAGCTTAGGCAGGAGGATTGCTGCAAATTCAAGGCCAGCGTGGGCTACATAGTGAGTTCAACGTCAGCCTGAACTAGGTAGTGAGATTTTGTCTCAAAAATACCAAAAGAAAAAAAGAACAGCAACAACAAAAAAAACCCATGTATTATACTGTCTGGCACTGGAGCACATTGTTAAATGATATTTAATGACATAAGTATATCAAGATTTAAATTCAAATTCTTCTTATTATGTGCTTTGTAATTTAGGGCAATCACCTGTAGCTATTTCTCATCTGTCTAGCAGATATATATATATATATATATATATATATATATATATTCCAGAATTACTGTAACAATTGGAATAAGTCAACACAGTAGTTTGCACTTATTGGTCATTAAACAAATTTTATAGAAGTTTAGTAAAATTTTAGCAAAGAAGAGGAAAGAGAAGCAGCACCTATCAACTCTGTAGTCTTTGAACAAATTACTGTTAATATTGAATATTGCTTATTATTGTGAACTACTTACCAACTTAATTGATATGAAAATAATTTGTTTAGGAGGCCCAGGTTCTGTTGCCCATATCCTAGCTCCATGCCAACAATCACTACTGAGTGCCTCATGGGCTCCAGTCTCCTCTGGCATATATTTAGGACCATTTATGGGTCTTTCTCATGTGGTCCCCTCAGTATCTGTGGTAAGACTGAGGAGTCTCAGTTCTCAAATCCCTCTATGGAACAGAAAGTAGTAGGGCGATCTGTGTCAACTGAGAAAATCCTTTGAAGATTCTGTACCAGTTCTAATGACTTCTCTTCTATTTTGATCTAATATCATTATGTTTCTTAGGCCTTGTTTCTATCTCACAAGGATTCACCTTGTGTTATTTTTTCACTGTAAATTTTTAAAAAATAATATATAAAACATATTTCTACTACAAGTAGTTAAATAATGCCAAAACTCATAAAGTAAAATAAATAATTTTCCATTACCTCGTCTACTGCCTCTCATTCCCCAATGTGATTTAATATAAACCTGAACATTTTGGTGTGTATCTGACCACAGCTTTATCTACCTTTTCACAATAAGGCTACATCTCTAGGCTTACAAAATTGCTTAACAAAAATCATAATACCTGAATCTGCAACTAGTTTTTCCCACTTAATACATGAAAGAAATCACTTCATTTCTATAAGTATGAATTTTTTTTCTAAAAATATTTTTAGTTATCACTACATTTAAACATTTAATCCATTTCAAAATTAATTTGGCATATTGTGCGGGATTAGGCTCTATCTTTTTTTTTTTTCTTGCATGTATAATTGCCTAAACAGCTACTGGGTACTGTGAGTCACCAGGTACATTTGATCTGCTTTTGAATTTTCTCTTCTTTTTTGGGGGTACCGGGGATTGAACTTTGGACCTTGAGCTTGTGAGGCAAGTGGCAGAACCACTGAGCTAAATCCTCGGCCCCTTGAATTTTCTCTTCTGTTTCATCAATTCATTTTTTTTTTCTATGCCAAGAGGAGATTTGTATTATGAATGTTTTATAGTAATCATTTTTGGTATTTAAGAAAGCTGGTATTTTATAAAAATTATTTTGTCCAATCATTTTTTTCTTAAATTTGTTAGATCTTCATGGACTATAGATTATTCTATTTAAATATTTGAATTTAGTCACCTCAAAAGTAATATTGGAATTCTGATTAGAATCATGTTAAAATAAAAATGAAATCAAATATATTATCATCTAGAGAAGTAGTCTGTTTTTTTTTTTCTAGTTGTTCTGTCCTGTTATATTTCTTTATGTAATGCACTAGACCTTCCACCCATGGATTTGTCACATAAGTAGATGCCCTGGTTTTTGATCTTCCTTTCTGGAATGGACTCTGTCTAAATTCTACTGAAGTGAGATTCTCATAATATAAAATCAATTTTTTAATGAAGCATATAGTGGCATTTAGTACATTTAGAATATTGTGCAGCCACAACAAATTTTTAAATAATTTTCATCAACCAAAATGCCACTCATTAAATAAACACTCCCTAAACTCTTTTTATTCATAGTCATTCTCCCCTCCTCCAACTGCTTGAAAGTCAACAATATTTTCTCTATTTCTATACATTTCACCTTTTCTGAATATTTTGCATATAAGTGGAGTCATGAAATATGTAGTGTTTTTGACTGTTTTATTTAGCATAATGTTCTCAAATTTCATTCAAATTATAGGATGTATCAGTACTTCATTTCTTTTATGGCTGAATAAAATATCACTGGATACCACAATTTATCCAATCATCCCTTGATGGTCATTTTAAAAATCTTGTAACTGTTATGAATAATGTCAGTATATACATATATAATATATATATTTAAATACTTGTTTATATTTCTCTCAGTTACATAACGATGAAATTGATGGTTGTATTTAATTTTTAGGAATTGACAGACTGTTTTCAACAGTGCCTGAGCCATATTACATTCCCCTGAGCAATATGCAAGGGTTGCATTTTTCCCACATCCTCACTAACACTATATTTAGTTTTTATCAGGGATGAAGTGATGGCTCACTGAGGTTTAGATTTTTATTTCCTTCATTGCTAATGATGTTGAGCATCTCTTCATGTGTTTGTGGCTGGTTTGTATATTTTCTTTGGAGAAATATCTGTTGAAATCCTTAGCTTATTGGGTTCTTTTCCATTTTCTTGTTGAGTTGTAGGGGTTCTTTACTCTAGGCATTAATCCATAAACATGTTTACAGTTTGGACATATTTTCTCAATTCTGTCTACTGTCTTTTCACTTTCTTGATAATGTTCTTTTGTGCACAACAATTTTTAATTAATACAAAGTCAAGTATATTTTTGTATTTTTTTCACATGATTTTGGTGTCATATATAAGAATCTAAGGTCATAAACAATTTACCCATGTTTTTACCCATGTTTTCTCTTTAGAGTTTTATGGTCAAATTTGGATGTGGTGACACATGCCTGTATTCCTACCTATTCAGCAAGCTGAAGCAAGAGAAATTGTTCAGGCTCAGGGGTCCCAGACTATCCTGGACAACATGATGAGACACTGTTTAAAAAAGAAAGAATTTTATGTTTTTAGTACTTGTATTTAGATCATGGATATACTGCAAATTTTTTATGGTGTGAAATGGAGATCCAGCTTTACTTTGCTTGTATGTAAATATTCATGTATCATAATTCCATTTATTTCAATGATTATTTTTCTCCATAGAATAGTTTTGGTACCATGTTGAAAATCACTGGTCCCAGATGTATGTCCTTACTTTTAAATTCTCAATTTTATTTCATTAGTCTATTTGTCTGTGTTTATGCCAACAACATGATGTTTTGATTACAGAAACTTTATAGTATGTTTTCCAATTAAAAAGTGTAGGTCCTGCAATTTTACCTTTATTTTCAACATTTTTTGGCTATACAAGTTCCCTACAATTCTGTAGAAAATTTATCTATTTCTACAAAAATAGCTATTGAAATTTTGATAGAGATAGTATTGAATATGTGGTTCATTTTTGAATAATATTACAATTTTAGTAACAAATCCAAATTCCAAAACAGGATATCTTCCCATTTATTTAGGTTTTCTTTAATTCTTTTTAGAAATATTTTTTCCTCCTTGATTACATTTATTCTTAAGGATTTTGTCCTTTTGGATGCTATTGTAAACAAGATGATTTTTAAAATAATTTTTTTTCAAATTACTGGCATATAAAAACAGACATCAGTCTTATACCTTATCACTTTTCTGAATTATTTTTATTAGGCCTAGTAGTTGTTTTGTTTTTTCTTTGGGGTGTGTGTGTGTGTGTGTGTGTGTGTGTGTGTGTGTATGTGTGTATGTGTATAACTGCAGATTGTCTGGAATTTTCTCTCTATATGGCACTGTAGCACTTGCAAATAGAGATAATTTCACTTCTTTTCCAATTTGAATATCTTTTTTTTCTTATTGGCTAATTGTGCTAGCTAAGACTTCCATATACTGTTACAAGGCAATAGAGAAAGCGGGCCCCTCTGTTTTAGTCCTGATTTTGGTGGGGAAACCCTTAGTATTTCACCACTGACATGATGTTAGCTGTGAGTTTTATCATGTTGAGAAAGTTCCTTATATTCCTACTTTTCTAAGTGTTTATACAAGGAAATGATATTAAAATTTGCAGAATGCTTTGTGTATATCAGTTGAAATGATGATAATGAGGTGCCTTTTCTCTTTCTACTATTAGCTTGGTATACTACATTGATTTTTTTGTGTTGATGCAACCTTGCATTTCTGGATTAAATCCTAGTGCGTCATAATATGCAATCCTTTTAATATGTCGTTCAATTATGTTTACAAGTATTTTGTTGAGGATTTTTGCATTAACATTTATCAAGGATATTCAACTGAAGAGTTTTTTTTCTTACAGCCTCTTCATCTGGCTTTAATATCAGGAGAGTAGTGGTCTCAATAGAATGAGTTAGAAAATGTTCCTTCTCTTTTAATTTTGGAGAAGTTTGAGAAGGAATTATTTTAATTCTTTAAATATTTAGTAGGATTCACTATTGAAACCTTCTGATCCTGAGCTTTTCTTTTGGAGATTTTTGATTACCTATTTGATCTCTGCTTGTACGTCTGTTCAGATTTTTCTATTTCTTTTGTAGCTTAGGTGTTTCTTAGAATTTGTCCATTTATTCTAGCATATATAATTTTTTGGTATAATTTTTGTGGTATTTTGTTCTATTTTTTATTTTTCCAAGATTAATAGTAATATCACAATTTTTCATTTTTGATTTATTATTTTTTCTTAGCCAATCAAGCTAAAGATTTGTCAAGTTTTTTTTATCTTTTCCAAGAACTAACATTGGTTTCTTGATCTTCTCTTCTCTTCTCTTCTCTTTTCTCTTCTTCTCTCTCTCTCCCCCCCCCCCCCCCCCGCCGTCTGTTTCTGTCTCTCTCAAGATTGGGGTTGCACTATATAGTTCAGGGTGGCCTTGAACTCACTATGTAGCCCAGGCTGATCTCAAACTCATGGTTGATCCTCTTGCCTCAGCCTCTCAAGTGCTGGGATTATAGGCTTGCACCACCACTCCTGTCCTCTGTTTCTTATCTACTCTTTACTATTTTGTTTTTTCTGCTAACTTTATTTTTTTTCTTAGTTTCTTGTGGTGTAATATTAGATTATATTTTGAGATTTTTCTTCTAATTTCCTCTATGCTTTCTTCCTTGAGCCACTGGTGATTTAAGAAGGTTTACATATTGCTTAATTTCCATGTAGGCATGAAGTTTCTATTTTTCTTTTTTATTCATTTCCAGTTTCACTTCTTTTGTGGTTGAAGTAGATACTCTAAATGTTTTACATCTTTTTAAAATTTGTCGAGAATTATTTTATGGTCTGTCTTAAAGAATTCTCCATACATATATGTAAAGAATCATCATTTTCCTGTTTTTGGATAGGTTGTTCTATATACATCCATTAACCTTAGTTGCTTCACAGTGTAGTTTCAAATAATGTATTTCCTAATCAGTCTTGTCTAAATGTTCTATCTATTGTTGACAGTGAGGCACAAAAGTCTCCAACTATTATTTAGAATGTTTTGTTCTTTTTTCAACTCTTCAACATTTGTTTCATATATTTTGTGTTCTCTGGGGTTTGATGTGTGTATATTTAAAAATGTTCCAGATTCCTGATGATTTTCTCCTTTTATCAATACTTAATGTCTTTTTTTCTCTTTGAAAAATTTTTGACTTGAAGTTTATTTTATCTATTATTAGTGATTTTTATTTTTTAAATTACTCTCTTCATATATTTTCCATTTGCTCTTTCTCATCCAATTTGTGTCTGTTGATTATTATGTTTTAATATACTGTTTTAATCAATTTGTTAATATAGCATTTTATATCTCCACTTGCAAATGAAGTTGGTCTATAGGCACTTGGTGGGTTATGACATATTCATAAATTATATTGGTGTTGGTGCTTTGAATAATTTAAATAATGTTGATTAGCCTTACCGTTTATTCCATGGTTATCTAGAATTCAACTTCTCTGGAATTAAAGAGGATTTACTGTGATTTTTTATTTTGTATTTACTAAGTGACTCCTTTTGATGCTTTTGGCAAATTTTCTTCCTAAATTCTTGGTAGCTGTTACTATTTCAAAATGAATCAATAACTTCCATGTCTTCATTATTTATTCTGAAATTCTTAAGATGTAGACTACAAATGCTTAGAATTTTTTCTTTTACCATTTCAGGAATTTCTCTTTTCCTGGTAACCATACTTTCCATATTTTCTTTTCTGGTAACAAGCAATCAATTACCATTAGAGAAATGAATTGGGGCCTTCCTATGTTAGCCATAGAATTCTTCAGAACAACTATAACTTGTATGTAATATTTTAGTATTAACTTTTCTCTCTCATCTGTTTTATTTCATCCACACCAGTTCTTTGACTGAATGCTATAGTACTTTATTTGGATTTGCTATTTCAGTTTTGACTTGCCAGCAAGGATGGGTTTCAAAGCATGAAGAAAGAAGTTTTGTTGTTGACCAAAGAGCTATATTATCAGGAGTCTGCTCTCTGCTTCATTTTTCAGCTCTGTGACTGTAGGTGGGCCCTTTATCTATTCTGTAACTCAATCTTCTCTATAAAGTGGAGATATTTACCATACCTAACCATAGAATTTAAGGAAATTAAAGAGGTTAAAATAGTGGTGTCACACAGCACAATAAAAGTGTTTGATATTTACTCCTATAATTACTCTGTGTGGAGAGAAAGAGACAGAGAGGGAGAGAAAAAAGATCTTCCTGTTGTGTTGTGTCTTGGGGTCCATGATGTCAAACAACTGGGCTTGCTTTTTTTTCATACTTTAGTTTAAAGAAAACTATAGGTTCCACTTGGAGTTCTTTCCACAGAATCTTAATCCTTGGGTACACATTTCATAATTCACTTCTTACAATTAAGTATTACATCACAATTGAGTGCTATAAATATATGAATGTTGGTATCAACTTTTTAATACATGTTGAAGTGACAATATTGAGTTTGATCAGAAACATTATATATACATATATTTGAATAAATTCTTTTCCCAATTAAACTTATTGCTTGCTAAGTTTTGCAATGGTGTATGTTATGAAGAATTTTATAAAAACATAATCCTCTTATGCCTGAAACTGACCAGAATTATTGATAAAGAATGAAAGCAGCAAAAGAAAGGAGGTACAAAAATAACAAATGCATAAAGACTGTAGCTTCAATCTGCATGCAGGTCTGCTCTGTCTCCTGTATTTATTTTCCAGTTTATTCACAAGTCACAGTACATATGGCTCTGCTTCAGAGAACTTGACCTACTCTTGCTGACCTTTCCGACTGTCTTTACTACTCTTCAGTATTCAAATATTTATTTATATGTTTCATTCTTTCATAGTTTGATCTTCCCAGGAGAATTTTGTTACAATGTGAAATGTTCCACACCAGAGACTGCCTAGAGACTTGAATTTTAATGTTCTTATTCTGACACTAATGTTCCAACAGGGTTATTAGACACTCAAATTCCTCAAGGAGCTAAACCTGCTACTTGTGGTGAGTTCAGGTACCACAGCTATTTAGACAGTTAAAGAGAAACAAGCTGTCTATGGCAGCTTGATGCTGTCTTGGCAATGAATGTTCCAAAGACACAGGCTTCATTTTCACCACTCTTATATCTTGGGTCAGTAGCTACTATATCAGTTGCTAGAAACATAAAAATAGAAGACATTCAATGAGTCCTTCATATATTAAACCAAAACACAAGGAGCCTAAGTGCAAATACCCTGGTCATCTCAGATAATGAAGCTGTAATCAGGGCTGGCACAAGTCCTACAATATACCATGGACTCATGAACAGGCAAGAGACTTCAAGAGTTGTTTATTTTTTAATAATTCCAAAATACTTGTATACGAGTAGAATTTTAGTAAGCACTATTTCAGGATAAATATATTTCTCAATTTTTTTAACCTCTAAAATTCAGAATAATTTTGGAACTAAAAGCTATTATAAACTGTTTCCTCTATTTTTAGAGAAATTTTAATATTCTTCTTATAAGTTATCATGTAGAAAGAGCACTAAGTTACTCCCTAATCACATAGGAACAGCCTCTTGCTTATTTGCACTTTTCATGAAAGAAAAAACTTTCTGTTCCACCAGGTGAGACTTGTGCTAGACAGAGAAGGTATCTCCAACTAAATGTGGGTTGATATAAAAAGTGGTGTAACCCTTCAAGGTCTTTGAAAAATCCTGTAATTTACTTTTTCTCTTCAAGTGAGTGATTTTTCTGCTTAGCTTATTTCCTGAGCAAGAAGTTGGTGTAAAAAAAATTATGTTGCTTCTGTTCTTATCTTTAGACTAGTTTAATGTCTAGCTCACCCTTCACTTGGTTCTCAAGGGATTTATGCCTTTTTTTTCCCAGAACTGTATCTTAATGTTAAACAGAATATATAAAGATTTTTGAGTACAACAATTTCCACACATTTAAAAAGCATTGTATATTGTGCACTTCTGTTTTTTAGCAAAACATCTCATTTCTAATTTAGTACTAAGATGTAGATTGCTTCGCCTTTATACTTTCATCCCTAAACCCTAAATTGGCAATTATTTGAGGAACATGAACCGTAATAACCTATATTTGCCAGGAGGTAAAAATTCATATTTGAATAACTGTATGATATTAGAAGTTTAAAAGAAAGGCTGGATTTTAAAATGTTTATCAAATGAGTCTCAAGCATTATACACTATTACTTGTGGGAGTGCATATACCTGATAACTTTCCTTCATTGTCAGATTTGGTGATATTTGTCATAATATTGAAGACTTTCTTTTCTTTTACTTTGACTTAGCTGAAACTTTCAAACAGAATTCTATATAGTTGAAACAAGTTTTGGGAAAAATAAGGCTAATCCAGCAGTGCTTTACTAACCTGAAATAAACAGCCTTTCCAAAGAGAAAGAATTAGTTCAAATCAAAGTTATACTACTCTTAATGTTAGGTAAAATTAATATGTAACAATAAAAGTTAGATTAACATAATCTTTTAAATAGTAGAAGAGATGAGTTTCAGATGAACTAGTTAATGGAGTCCAAAAAGGCAAATCCAAATCATTATCAAACATGAAGAGAAATAAATGAAGGAAAGCAGAATGATTAAATGCTTTCATCCGGAAATTTGATTTCAATATTCAGAAACCCTACAATTCTTCTAATTCATCATAGTCTTTGTTTATTACTAATAAATTAATGTGCGGAAGGAAAGAATTCATTACCCTTTCTATACACTTCACTAGTTGCAGGTCATTTATTAATCTGTGTTATCTGGTGAGACTAAAACAGCTGTAATTACATTGTTAAACATTGATTAATAAGCAACTCTCATAACTAATAAAAGAAACATGTAAAATGTGTTTTCTTTCAAGTGTTTAGCTTAAAGTTTTACTTTCCTTTTGGGAATAAAGAATTTCAGAATCCCATTAATATTCTTTCTGAGCAAACTTGATTTGCTTTTGCAGCTGCTTCCAGTCACACCTATGAAATTCGATTACCAAAGAGAATTCAATTACACTAAAAAAACTCATCTTGTTCATGAAATGATATTAATTCCCTAAAATTAACATCCAAAATTGAATCATATTTTTATGATTTTCAGTTATTTTTCTTTAATTTAATGTTAAAAGGCTACTCGCTCAAAGCTGTGTTTTTTTTTCCTTTATTTTGATTGTGCAATCGAATACACATCCATTTGTGGTTTGGAATTTAAATATTTTACAGATTGGCAGTGCTTCAGCAGCAAGAAGCATGTTTAAAAAAACCTCTGTACTTACTGTTTATTAGGTTTTCATTATAATCAGTTTGATTTAAGTGTTACCAGAACATTATTAAATGTCAGATATTCTGATTATCATTAACAGTAAACAAGCAGACTATGTCTGACACGTGAGCAAATTATGCAATTTCCTTTCCATCAATACTATAGAAAATATAATGGCAATTTTAAGAAATAAGTTTTCTAGCACTGTAGATGTTTCAAGCATAACCCAATCAAATTCCTGACGTCTTAATAAAGAGCCTCTTGTGCTGTCAAAAATTCATCTTGAAATTTGAAGTGCCATATAGTTTCTTGTATCTTTGTCACTGAACTGACTGCTGCCATTAATTTCCTCACATTCTTATTTTAGTATCAAGATCTGAAAAGAGATAGCTGTCATTTTCAGGCAGGGTAGTGGTGTGGCAGGAGAGGGGGGCCAGAGTTTCAGGTTCATTCCTAGATTTGTCAATAAGCAGCTGTGACTTGTGGAAGTTGTCTAAACTCCATTATTTTAAGAATGAAAGAAGATGTTTTCAAAAAGTGGTAAGCATCAAGCAGTTTGTTTATGAAAGGCAAGTGTAAAATGTTATGTTATGTTATGCCATCTTCCTCGGTATGGAGATTCGTAAGCAGTGTAGTCAGCCATTTAACTGCTGAGATTTTGAGGTCAGTGTGGTCTTCCTCTTCCCCAAACATATCAACTAACAGCTGGTTTCTGACACCTACAAATGGATTGGTTTTCCTATTAAGCTTCTATTAGTTCTTAACATCTGAATGAATTCATTAATATGTTCTCAAAGATAAGGATTGAAGTTTTAAAATGCTAATTATAAAAAAAAACAGTAAAGGCAAAGGGGGGACTAGGTAAGGCACTTGGATAAGGAAAGGACAAATAAGGTTAGGTTGAGTTGACAAATTCCAAGAAAACAGCTTACCTGCTTTTTGGGAGAACCTGGTGTCATCCAGTTCATAGCTCAATGCTGCAAGCAGAAACCACACATATTAGATGCTTCTGGGTATAAATAACCGAAGTCAACAAGAGCACTGTGTGGGAAGATTCTTGGAGCTTACATAATTGTAGAAGAGAGAAGATTAATTTAGAGGAATGGATTTAACTAAGCATTTCCCAGTAGTAAAAGTACAGGAAATGTTTTTAGCAGGGAAAACCTGTCCAAGCTACTACTGCTGCTGGAGAAATGAGCACAGTGACCTTGTTCTAGGACAGTGATGGCAAACTTTTGAGAGCTCTCAATGGTAATAAAGAGCCAGTTCCCATAAGTTCCACACTACTGGTCTAACTCTCAAGTTAATTTTATTAAAATTCTTCAAATTGACAGTCTTGGGAGAGGACATGTCTTACTCAGCACTTTTGGATCCAGAGGCTTGCCCCCTAAGTAGAGTCAGCATGAAGGCTGTTTACCAGCTATATTTATATGTAGTTAGAGGCAGGAGCACTTTCCCCCAAGTCCACAGAGAGAGCAAACAGTGATTAATCCCCTCAAAATACAAAGTAGTTGGATGTTGTAAAAACAAATAAATGATACAGTAGAGCACCTGTCTTAGTGTAGATCTTCCAAACAGTATGAAACAAAATGAGACATGACACTTGTTGGATTGGAGGATCCACCTGACTTTTACTTGAAGAAAATGCTGTAGTATAGTTCAGGGCCTGCAGGAGCTGAGGGAAGATAAATTTCTTTCTGGGGATATGGTAATTTTTTTTTGTTTGTTTGTTTCGTTTTGGGTTTTTTTTGGTACTCCTTCTCTAGCTTGGTTTTTTCTGGGGGAGACTGATGTGTATGGTCAAGTCACCAACAAGTCTTCTTTATTTTCTAGTTGGGTTCAAAAAATGGAAGATAAAAGTCAGAAGTTAGAAACTGAAAAGGAAATGAGTTTGAGATATTTGTGGGATTCTTTGGTTCCCTTTATGTCTGCCTCTTGGTTGGCTGTATTTGCTATTTTTTGAAGGCCACAGCTCCTGTCATGTTTCTTTTCCTGTGGATAAATACTTACCATGATTCTAAAATATCCCCTCTCCTCAGCTACCCAGGCCCCGGGCTAAGACTTCTATTTCCACTCACGAGACCGTGGATACTTTAGCATGGTTTACTGCTTTCCTTTAACTTTGACAAAGCCTTGATAAAACAGTCTTGTGAACTTTCCTCAGTCTATTTTCCCTCAAGTATGCCTTTGGTTTCCTGTCACACCCTGGCTCGTACTGGTGGACTTCGAGACAGGCAACTGTCCATGAATGGATTTACTCCTGTTCTTCAAGTGTTTGTTTAGTATTTGGGTGAGAAAGTGATTTTTTTCGGTACTGGGGATTGAACTGAGGACCTTGTGTTTGTGAGGCAGGCGACAGAACCACTGAGCTAAATCCCTGGCCTGAGAAAGTGATTTGATAGATCTTGGGAATGATCCAGGCTGTTACTAATATTTCTTTCATTCTTCAAAAATGAGGAGGTATCATTATCAGGGTCAAGTCAAAAAAGTCAATACATCATTATCTTGAGGGTGAGTTACTTTCAGTCCTCATCTATTCTTGTATTCAAGTTATGTTCCAAAATAAAATTTGTATCATTTTTTTGTCAAATGATTTTCTTCTTGTGATATGTGAATCTTGAAAATACAATTTATTTAAAATCAAGAAAAGAAAAAAATTATAAATTGGGACATTAATTTCTAATGTTTTAAAAACTTTAAAAACATTTAAAAATAATTTTTGAAAACTCTGTGCCATGTGAAATAAACTTTTCAAAACTACAAAAAGTCACTACAAATGTTTTTTATTGGTTTTACCTCTTTTCTCACATACAAATCTAACTAGTATAGTCTTCCCTTATTGAAACAATGATCTTCAAACGTCCACATTCAACTTAGTAGCATGAATTTTCTCATTTCTTTATTGGAAATCTCATCTCCCTTGACTTTTATAACAGCACAATCTCAGCTTTTCCACTTTCTTGACCGTTCTTCAATCCTTTTCTGGTACTCTTTTCATCTTCAAATTGGGAAAGGTTTTGAGGGAAAGCATTCTTCTCATTTCCTCTACTCACCTCCCATTTTTTCTCCTTACCTCTTCTTTATTTTCTCTTCCCCTTACTCATTTTTCCCTCTTTTCTTTTTCTTCTATGAGAAAGGAGTTAGAATTTTATTAAGCAGTAAGGACAGGAACCCCAAAATGGAGTCCAGAAGTTTAAAATGGAGTCAGCTGAGTCATCACCTCCCAGGGATGTCACAAAAATATCGACCAGGTGTCCTGCAGCTGTCAAGGATCTTCCAGAGCTTGAGCAGAGAATGATAAGACAGGCCATTGGCTCAAGGGCACCTGGACCACGCATGTGTGCCACATGAACGCTGTGTAGATTGGACCCTGAAAAATATATATTCTTCTATAGGCTAGACATCATATCACTTACACAACAGTCTGACCTCCCTCCTAAACCACTTAAATACCTCTAGACAAAGAGGCTTCCTAATATTCTGGTCAAGATCCCCTCCCAGCTAGCAAGTGCTCTGCTTACTTGTCTTTGTATCTTTCACATAAATTTGCTTACACTTCACCTCTGCCACCCCCTTTCCTAGTCTTTATCACTCTGAGATATGAACCTGGCATCTGAGTAATACTAGAAGTGATTTCATTACCTACAAAAGCAATAACTTTCACCTAGATCAGAGGTGTCAAATGTGAACAAAACCAGGTAGCCATAAGTAATACACATGAGCCAGGAAAATGGAGGGAAGTTTTTGCTCCTCCTTTGATACACAACAAAGAAAAGGAGACCCAAGGAAGCAGTTCTACTCAGTAAGTAGAATCTCTGTCATATGGTAACTTGGTCCATAGTTCTTTGAGCTGAGTACATGTAATTTAAGAAGACTTGGATGCCATATCCAAAAGCTAAATGTTAGTTCAGAAAACATTTTTTAAAAAATCTTGTAGGTCAAACAAAACACTTGTATAGACCAGATTTGTTTTAAGGGAATTTTTTTTTCTGGTGCTAGGGATTGAACCCAGGGCCCACTGGCTGTATACTAGCCATGCACTAAAGCACTCCTTTACTGAGTTGCTACATCCCCAGCCACCCCCTTTTTTTTCTTAATTTTTAATTCTTTTTGGAAGCAGGTTGTCACTAAATTGCCCACTGTGGCCTTGAATTTCCAATTCTCTTGCTTCAGAAATATGTGTACTCAATATGTCCCTTAACCAGGATCACTCCCTTCATTCTCCAAGCTTCTTGATTTTGTGCAGTATTGTTACTATTAAGACCAACTACTCAAAGAAAACTCAAAAACCATCTTGGTCTTCTATTCTTTCTTTACTACTGTTTCTAGACACCAGATTCTGCATTCAGAGTCAGTTCTGAAATCAGTTCTATTTTCTCCTGTTATGACTTCCTGGGCAGGGCATGCTTCTGCAGGGGTGTTTTAGAACCCCCCAAATAACCATGGCTGATTTTCTGGCAGTACCCACTTTGCTAATTTGCAAATAGACAAACTCATCCTTTTTATGTTATAAACAAAAGAGTGGAATATAAACTTTCCTTCAATATTCACAACAAAATATCAGACTTCAAAATTTGTCTCTTCTTCTTCTTCTCCTTCTTCTTCTCCCCCCTTCCTCTTCTTTTCAGTTTCTAGCAGATTAATGCTGCAGATGTTGCTGACAAACCTACAGGGGTCTATGGAGGTACAGACCATTCTAATTTTTATGTTGTTATTTTGCCAAAAATTTGAAAAGCCTTTATTTTAAAGACAAAATTCAAGCTACTTTCTTTCTTTCTTTTCTTTCTTTTTTTTTTTTTTTGGTACCGGGGATCAAACTCAGGACCTTGCACTTGCGAGGCAGGTGGCAGAACCACTGAGCTAAATCCCTGGCCCTCACATTGCTTTCATGACACACAAAACCTTTGTAATTTGGGCCTAGCTTATCTTTTCTTCCCATCTGTGTCTTTCACTCTAATTCACACTGTGCCCACAGGACTCTGATGTTTCTGTGGTTTCACAAACACAACAGACCCTATTTTACACAAGCTCTTTTCCCTCTCTAGAGTAATTCTTTTTCACATCTCAGGTCAAAAGTTGGGATTTTTTGTGTGAAGACTTCCCAGTTTTGAGGTCTTTAACCATTTTCACTTACACTGTATTCTAATTACTTGCTAAATTTGTCTCTGTCATTACACTGAATTTCTGGAGAGAAAAGACCTCCTTTTAAATCCCTAGTGTCTAGGAGACTGCATGTTAATGACTGAAAGAATGAATGATGAAACTAGCTGAGGAGTATATTAACAAGAAATGTGTGTGTGTGTGTGTGTGTGTGTGTGTGAACAAAACTCTAGAAAGTATCTCCTGTAACAGTAATTCTGTAATGAGATTTGTCTTAGGCCAGAATGTGGACTCTATCAATCATGGTAATTGAAATTAGGATTAATTCAACCAAGTACTTATTAGTTGTAATTAGTTATACTGTTCAATAGTTTTTATGATTTAACCATCTTGCAAATTATTTCACAAGGCAAATTTTAACCATGTATTTTTGTTTTACTCCTTCAGATTTTCTGTTCTCCCTTCTCTATCCTGCTCTGTGTCTGAGGAACAGAGCAGCTTGTTCCATGGTAATAGAACCCTTGGGTCTGGTGTGTGTGTGTGTGTGTGTGTGTGTGTGTGTGTGTGTGTGTGTCCCCTGTCTTTAAGGGTCAAAACTGTTGTCTGTTTTCCTTTACGACAGGGCACATCAGATACACAGTTACTACTTATCTCAGGAGTTGCTGCACTGTACCTTGTGGTTCCCCTACCTCATCTAGGTATATGTATATGGCCCTATATTTGAACAGTTTGTTAAATTATCCTGACTGATTGTGGTATCTGTTTTACGTAAGGAACTTGACTCATGTAATTCTCTTCTATAGTGGACCCTTGACTTACGAACTCAATTGGTTCCTGAGGGCTGGTTGTAACTCAAGTCAATTGTAAATCAATACAGCTGAGATCTGGATACATGGGTACATGCTATAGATAACAAGAGGCAGATGAATTTTCCATTAACCTAATTAACCCAAGTTGTTTGTATGTCAGGCCGGTCCTAACTGGTCCACTGTATTTCCATATGTTCTTCTTTTACATGTCACATCCAAAGTCAGTAAAAATGCTGTGGTGGATTAATTAATGGTCACCTTGAGTGGAAACGCCTGCCTGGACTGAGTCAGTGTAGATCTGGGTGTGGAAGACCCACCTGAGGGTTGTTGCCAATGGCATAAAAGGAGAACGGGAGGGGAAGATTGCATGTTGCTGATTTTCTTGAAGAAGCTGCTTTTCAGTAGTTTTTCTTAAAAGGAGCTTGGCTGCTGTCTTCCTTTCAGAGAGCTTCCATCCTTGTCTTCATCTTGGATGTCGTCTCTGGCTTTGAGTGCAGGTCCCTCAGCCTTCCGGCGCAGTTTGTTCACCCTTCCTGCACAGACTTGCAAGCGCCTGCCACTGGCCCTTGGGCTTCGCCGTGCAGATCCTTGATAGGGACTTGCACAGGACAGTGCCATGGCCCCCAAGCCCTTGACTGGATCCTTCGGGTCTCCAGCGTGAGACAGATGCTTGCACTCTTCCACATGTGACTCTCATAAGCATCGACTAATACAAACGCCTTTTTTAAATAAGCTACTTCATCATGATAGGTTTAACCACCTTTAGGCACATGTGTATGCAAGACTAATTTAAAACTAAAAAAAATTCTTTTTTCCAAAATTTATTTAGAACCATAGTTCAAAATTATGTAGAATAAAGTTGAACAGCACTTATAATTTAAGAATATTTCCTATTAAATGGAATAATTTATTCAAGAGCATTTCAGTTAAAATACATTAGAGTGTTTTTTTTGTGGCAAATAAGTATACCAAAAAGATTTTGTGAAAGTTTTGAGTCCAAAACAAGTAAAACTTAATTGTAAATATTCTATGGATAATGATGTCAACAGTAATGAAGATATCAACAATTTAAATAATTTTCAAACATTTTTGTAAACTTTAGTTAAAAGATAACATTAAATATATAATCACCAGTGACACAATTATAAAATAGTAATTAATTATCTTTAGCACTGTGAAATAGAGAATAAAAAAATTCTTAGAATGGATTCTTATAGTACTATTTCATTTCCTAAGCAAATTGTTCTAATTTTTATCCCAAAGCATTAAAATAAAAATATACACTGAAACTTTGTCAAAACACAGTCCTTAGGACTTCTGCCATGAGACTGCCTAAAGGTGAAATAAGTTTAAGACCTCATTGGTATATTCTTGAATAATTCTTCTACAAATGGAATCCAAATAGACTTGCTTGTTCCATAATATGTTAATTAAGATTCAATACCTCATATTTAAAGGTAACTTTACAATGTATTTTAGTACATAAAAATGATTTTAAAGAGAAAAAATGCTTTTAACCTCTCTATATAAATATTTTTCCTACATTTACTTACTTCATTTCTGTAATAACTTTTCACATAACAAGTCTTTTTTTTTTTGTTTGTTTGTTTTGTTTGTTTGTTTTTGGTATCAAACTCAGGACCTTGCGCTTGCGAGGCAGGCTGTAGAACCACTGAGCTAAATCCAAGCCCTACAAAACAAATCTTTACCACAAGTTTTCTTCTCTCTTTTAAACTTCCCAACTGATTGAACACTTTCCAGAATGGGCAGGTTAGTGACTCAGGCTCATCAGTTTCCTCCTAACTGTGGCCTTTACGTGAGACTGACTGAACTTTTCATACAATCAGGTAAGTTTTTTATTTTCTCTCTTTGGTGGTACTTTCATATACTACAGAAGTTTTGGCAGCACTGGTGCTAGTATGTTTTGGGGAACATTCAGATTTCCTAAGAATAACACAAGTCCTTGGAAACTATGCCATTATCTGACATCTTGATGAATGTGGTAGTGAAGTTCATGTGTAAGGAGAAATGTAAGCGCCTACTAATTATTAGTGCTATCTCAGTGGAAATGTGAACTAACAGAAAACCTGAAGACAACCAATGCAGGCAATTGGTCCCAACTACAAAAATCTCAGGGATGCTGGTTCCAAATCCTGCTTGTTTCTTAGGCTTGATGAGAACCTTTTCTAGTGAGCTATCTCTGTTGTGCTTTCTCACAGCACTGACCTCAGTTCTTTTACTCTACTGTCCCAAACACAACTAATGGAACCGATACACATCAAATATGTTTTGGTAATCCCCTTTTCTAACACTATCCTGATTTATAAAGGAATTACTGAAGAGCTCAAGACACTAATCTGAAGATATTTAGCCTTAGCTACCTCCTTAGCAAGAGGCTCTGGTATGTAGACTTCAGAATAATACTTACTCTTATTCCTAGGAGATCCAAGTCCCAAACAGAGCTAGTTAATAATTTAGTTGCTTTTAGCCTGTCTCCTTTTTAGAAGTACAAAAGTGTTGGTTCTAAACATCCATCTACTAATTGGGCCTGTATTTTCCACCTCCAGATCTGTCTCTGAATAGTGACTTTTTTTCCCCCCCAAATTTCCTGGGCCATCAACCAGATTATAGCTGTGTTCTGCCTTCCTGCTGGGATCTAACACCTGCTCTTGCAATCCCCTTTTTTACTTTTGTCTGCATCCAAATTGAGTTTCTCACATTCTTTGTATATTGTTCATGGCTCACACTACCTCCTAAACCCCTTCCTCTTTCACTTTGGAGTTAGTCTCACAATAAATTTAACTATTGCGTTTTAAACATATTCTCCACACCCGTTCTTCCCTGGTGGGTTTTGATTAAGAGCCAAGTAGCTTCATCTTTTCCATTCATTTGTTTCCTTGATTAGAACTGCATTTCTCACACCTCAGTCTAAAGTATGACATGTCCCAACACCTCACTCCTTGCTCCCTCCATCAATTTTGCAGCATGCTCGGTTAGTCTGAGCATTCCAAGCTTTCTAATTCTGTTGCCAGATTGTTCAGCACTGTTATAATAATTGAGCAAACAATGTCACAAGATCGCAAATGTGCCCATCTTTAGATTCATATATCTCCTCAATCTTTAGTGGTGATTTTTAGCCGTTGGAGCTATTTCATGTTTCATTCCCTTTCAGTTTCTAAGAATATTTTTGCCCCATTTTCATATCTTCTACTTTCCTTTTGCTCCCCAGCACACAATACCCCTTATTCTTTTAGCAAATAATGTGTATATCTCATACTTTTATTAAAAGGATCATGAGCATGAGAGGAGCACTCTGTGGAATGCCAGTATTTGCTGTTAGTAGTGCTCACAAATACCTCTTTCGCTTATATGTGTATATATTGTTTTAGCATAAATGGCTGCCACCATTCCCAAGAACATTTCTATTCACCAATTTTCATAATGACATCTACTGATGTAGTCCTTATCCTTTAGTTTTCAATCTATTTGAAGTTCACCAACAGATAAGCTGAAGTATTTCCTTTCTTTTCTCATGTATCCCTTAAAATCCTGTGATCTTTTTTTTAACTGACAGGGACTACAGTTTTCACTCATTCTCTCTCTCTCTCTCTCTCTCCCTCTCTCCCTCTCTCTCTGCAGTACTGGTGATTGAACCCAAGGCCTTCACATCAAGCAACATCCCCTGCCCTTATTAATTTTTTTATTTTTTATTTTCATACAGAGCCTTGCTATATCACCAAATTACTGGGCTTGAACTTGTCATCCTCCTGCCTTAGCTTCCCGGAGTGATGGGATTATAGGCATGCGCAACCAGGCCACAGTTCCTTTTAATTCCTTATATCTGATGAGCCACTTACAATTTTTCTTTATGTAATATATCCTGTAAACAAAAAGCATAAATACATGTATATAGTTTTAAAATAATGCAACAAACATGCATAAACATGCCCATTAAGTTTAAGAGATAGATAATTAGCAATGTGATTGAATGGGGTTCTGCAAATCACTTCTCCAGTTGTAGAAGTAATTGCTAGTCTAGATTTTGTGGTAATCATTTCCTTTTCCTTTTTTTTTTTTTTTTTTTTTTTTTGGTGTGTGTGTGTCCATAGTTAACATATTGTTTATATTAACCCTATACTAGTCACAACCTTCCCCCTCCCTGGATACCCCTTTGATCTGATTTCAGAGCCCTTGTTTTACTTTCTGTCAATCCTTGAGATTATGAGCTTTTTGTATATTTTCTTTATTACAAGACCTTAATCAGTGCTCAGAACATAGTAGGTATTCAATAAATATTAGTTAAGTGTATTATGAAGAGAAGAAATTGGAGGTACAATTTCCATGTAGATTCAAAATTCCTACATTTTTGTATTAAAACCTTGTAATAGATGAACACATTTTTTGAGCAGAGAGCTTTCCAATAACTAGTGTTGAAACAAAAAGCATGTTCTGGTTAAATTTCTTTTAGGTAATCCCAGTTCTGTCACTAATTGACTGCCACTTTGGGCCTTTTACTTAACCTCTTGTTCCTCTGTTTCTTAATCTATAAAATGAGTTTGGACTAAATGATCTCTGAGGCCCTTTTCTAGCTATGAAATTCTATGATTGTCATCAGTGATTGTATAAATAAAAAATTCAATTAACAAGAACATCATAATCCCTAAGCATTATCATTAAATTGAGATTTTACTTTTTCAAAGAGCAATTATTTTATATACACAGTAGGAAAAGAATGTGTTCACATGTCTTCCTTTCACATCATAATTCAACTTCATCAGAAAAATCATTCCTACAATAATGTGAATAGTGTGTTCGCAATCAAATATAGAGAAATGTTTTCTTTTAAAGGGACATAATTGCTAATTCTCTACTTTGTCAATAGATTCCTTTCTTAGATGACAATAGATGTATTACTTGTCTTATAATAATCCAATGAGATATACTAGGTTCTTCCTAATTAATTAATTGTCTAATTAATATTTAGACACTCTAGACTCTCACTGGTAGGTGACCAGCCTGACAGAATTCCTTGGGTCTTGGAGGAATGATATTGGCATTTATATACATCTTGACAGCTCCAAATTTATCTTTTCCAGCTAATCTTTGTCTTATGTCTTTGTCCCGTGATGTTTGCTCTGACTCTTCCCTCCTTTATGAGTGTCTTTAAGAGGTGTGAAAAAAATGTGGTGAATGCTGCTGCTGAGTGCCATCCAGTGGAAAGGTAGACTGGTAAAAATTACTACAGTATGTCCTCATCCACCATATTAAACATATCTGGTAATATATGGATTCTGAGTCTTCCTCAAAGTCAAAATCACCATGCAAGGTAAAATTTTTAAAATTAAATTTTCATTTTTATTGCTACATGTTTGCAGTGCATAAAGATTATGTGCCTCGTGGGGAGTTGGTACATGTACGTAACAAATCTTAATTCTTTTTCCAATCCCTTCTCCTCCTCTCCCTCTCCGCTCCCTCTATCTCTTGGTCTCCTTCCCTTTTGCAAAAGATTTCCTTATTTCATATTTCTATCTCTTATTTTGTTCTTTATTTATATTTGGTTGTTTTGAATTCACTCAGGACATTAAAGGACTATGAAAATAAAGGCACTCACAAATGAGGACTTCCAGAAGTGCTTCAGAAAGTGGCAAGAATGATGGGATATGTATGATTGAAGCAAAGAGAAGTACTCTGAGAGGGATTAATAACAACGTGTCTTTTATTGTAATACATTTTAAAAAAAATTAAACATTTATCATAGTTTTCACTTATACTTGTTATTTTTAGAATACCACAATTTATTGATCGATCTATGGAAGGACACCTGGGTTGTTTCAAGGTTTTAACTATGACAAAATTTCTATAAACGTGTTTTCAAATATTTCTTCATATAAAATTTTGTTTCTTTTAGGTAAATACTAGATGTGGTATGATTGGAAAAGTTGGTGATTATTTTAAGAGACTGCCAAACTGTTTTCCAAAGTAGCTGTATTATTTTATTAACAATAATATATAGCAGTTTTAGGTTGTCCACTTCTTAACACTGTGCATAGTTGGTCTTTCTGATTGTAACCATTCTAGTAGAGGTGTGATTGTACCTTAAGGTATGCCTATTATTCAGAATAAATTAAGTACATTAGAAACTCAATAATAAAAGTAATTCAATGAGGTTCCTGCTCCTGCCTCGCAAGTGCAAGGTCCGGAGTTTGATCCCCAGTACTGGGACAAAAAAAAAAGTAATTCAATGAAAGTAGGAAAAACTTTTAAATAGGCATCCTACCAAAGAATGAGGAAATATGCACATTTAATGATATTTTAGAGAAATACAAAATATTACAGTTATTTTCATTCCCATAAGAATAGGTTAACATGAATTACCATGTATAAAATCT
Source organism: Heterocephalus glaber (assembly GCF_053883595.1). Taxonomy (NCBI): domain Eukaryota; kingdom Metazoa; phylum Chordata; class Mammalia; order Rodentia; family Bathyergidae; genus Heterocephalus; species Heterocephalus glaber. Next base: position 14,012,952 of record NW_028258327.1, on the reverse strand, counting down.
TCCACCAATTTTCCTAACTAGCTACACATATTTAATACCATATTACATGTCCAGTTTAATCCTGGATTTGCTGTAATATGGTGTGGAATCATTTTCTGCATAAATATTTATGTTTCAGGCCTTGTTATGAATTACCACGAACAAAATATGTACACCAATATATATTTTTAAATACCTCATAAATATTATACTCTATTTACAACTTTCATCAATGGATGAGACTTTCTTCACAAACTTGTAAAATCTTTGCATATCTATTGTTAAAACAATTGATTTCAATTTTAATTAAAATGTCCTCTATTAGCCTCAAGAATGTGCTTTTTATACATTTGCTAATGAAATGCTATGCCCATCAATTATTTTACATATTCTTTACTCATTTCTCCCTTGTCTCAAAATTATCCTTGGTTTTCAGGAACCTATGTATGAAAGCCAATAGCCTTTCTCCATTGTAAGTGTTTCTACAGCTTATCCTTTTAATAATGGTCATGATACCCTTTACTTTCAATTTAATTACTTGCTTTGTATATTTTGTTTTTGTTTGTTGTTGTGGTGCTGAGGATCAAAACTAGGGCTTGTCTATGCTAGGCAAGTGCTGTTCCATTGAGATAAACTTTTAGCCCTTGATGTTTAAATTTCCTTGTCTTTAAAACTTTTTTCCTTGTAGCAGTAGGGTCTTGCTATGCTGGCCAGGCTGGTTTCAAGCCTGTAAACTCAAGCAATCCTCTCACCTCAGCTTCCCAATGAGCTGGAAATAGGTGCATACACTATCATGCTCACTTATATTTTCATGTTGCAGATATTTTAATTGTAGACATCATAGTTTCTCTCCGTGACTTTAAACTTAGAAAGCTTCAATCTCATATTTTTGGTTTTTTATGGCTTGATATTTTATATTTAAAATTTAAACATCTATAATTTATAGTAGCATATGGTATAATCTTAATTCATATTTTTTTCTTTACTGATCATCTGAGATCATTGGCTGATTATCTCTCCTTTTTCCATATTTTGTTCATCACATATTCTCTTAAAAACTAGTTTAAATTTAGGGGCTCTCAGTATACTTCATTTGTTTTGTGGGAATTTCATACTAAATTCCAATAACTTTTAGAAGTATTGTCATCTCTCATTGGTATCTTTTGTCAAATTAAAAAGTTATTACAAAAATGATTTAATTTCTATTTTTTGGTTTTGGAAAATTAATATAGAACTTCCTTAATGTTTTGATTAAAATTGTAACACAAACCTAAAGTACTTTTAAAATAATTTTGTATTGTGTATTTTGTATTCTTATCTAGAAATATTGTGTGACTTTTAATTAAATATTCTTTTATAACTTTCAGGAAACTAGTTTATTTGATATGGATTCCACATATTTCTCATTCATTTTCTTATAAAATGTCTTATGTTTTAAAACTACAATTGTGTGTTTGTATTTATGTCTTTCTGTGTATATAAGTACATGTACAGATATGTATACTTAATTATATCTCTACTTATTTGAGAATGGTGTACAGAAAACTATACCATTTTGTCTACTTTCGAGACACCTTGTTGTATTTTCTTGTTAACTTTAACAGTTGTTTCATTGATTCTTTTGAATTTCCTAGTTATAGAAACATAGTATTGAGAAAAATATAAAATTTAGTTTATTTCCTCATGTTAAACTTCTACCACTGAAGTTCTATTTCTGGTTATTAATCATATTATTTAAAACTTTGAAGAACATATAAAACTGTAACAGTTTTGGTAGAGATTATTTTTTCCCTGATTTTTTAATTGTTTTACATTTAGTATAAACTTAGGTATTTTTAGATCTTTTCCCATTCTCATTTTATATCTAGTAGTAAGTAAGGCTTATTCAAACATCAACTATCAGAATTCTTCCTCACTTTATCAGGTAGTGATTCTCTAAATATCAGTGAAGTAATAAAATCAATAGCATTTGAAAATTTTCATCAAATTCCACAAGTGACTTGTTATTCACAAGTCATAAACTGACTTGCTATTCCTGATCAAATCTGTAAAATAGATAAGCCAGTTTGTGAATATATTCTTTTCACAAAAATTTATTATGAGCACCTCCTCTACACTACAATATTATAGCAAATGTATGGAAATTACAAGAAACACGATGCCTATCATTAAGTCATTTCATGGCTCTGAACCAGTAAGTCATTGTATAAGTATGTGTGTATTTAAAGTGGGGAAGGGCATAAAAAAAGAATGAAGATGTATTGTGTACATGTTTCAACTCCCCAGATGAATGTAATCATTATGTTCTGCAAACATGTGCTAAAAATTAAAGTGTGTGTGGGATACATTGCTGATCCTGAATACCTTTGTGAATTTGAGCGAGTTACTTCACTTTTCCTAGTTTCTTATCTCATTTATTCACAAAGGATCAAGATTTGTTATCTGTACTATCTTTTTCACTTAAACATTGTCACTTTATAAAAATACTTGTTAAAAAAAGAAATAACCTCAGAAGTCAATTCAGTATAATGGAAATATTAGAGGTTTAAGCTATACTACTCTGTATCAAAGTTCTAGAATTATCTCTTATTACTATGACATTATAATAATTATTTAAGCTTTAAGACCCTGAGCTTTATTTATCTAAGTGGGAAATATTAGTTCTTATCCTTATGGTCCTGAGGAAGACTAGGAAACAAAAAGTGTAGGGGGTGTATTTGTTAGAGTCCTAACAAGAAGCAGATGGCACACATGAAAAAGGTTAATTCTAGTGTGATTTATTTACAGAGGTGCTAATTGTAACTACAAAGGACATTCCAATAATCTAAGGGCTTAGTAGCAGCCAAGTTATTAACATGGTTAAATCCAGGGGAATAAAGGAGGAACCATTTTTGGAGCCTGGTCATTTATAATCTTGGCCTTATGGGATGCAATGAACAATCATGGAGGGATATAGTTAGTCTAAAATGAAAATAAATATACAAAGTAGCTTCACTGACTAATCAAATCTTGGGTCCAGAATTTTTACTCTAGTAGAACCTATGGTGTCTATTAACATACATTCATATAAAGATATTCAGAGAAAGCTCATTTTAGAATGAAATAGCAAATTTATTTGTCCAGAGTAACTGAGTCCCTAAATGATAGAAAAATTATATACAATTTATAGCATAGGCTGAGGATCCCTAATGTAAAAATCCAAAACCTGAAATGCTCTGAAACTGAAAACTTTTGGAGTGCAAACCTAATACTACAAGTAAAATTCCACATCTGACCTCATATGGCAGACCACAGTAAAAATTACCAATAAGTTATGTTATTAAGATGTGTACAAATCATGAATAAATTTTGTGTTTAGACTTCAGTCCACACCAAATATATCTCACTATTCTTATGCAAATATTTTGAATATTGAAACTTCTAGTTCCACACGTCTTGAGTAAGGAATATTCAACCTGTGTAGTCAAGTAAGACCTGCAATAAGTATACCATAGGTCCTGATGTCACTTTCAAGATTCCCCTCACAAAAATCTTGCAATATTCATTTAACAACCTGATTTAATCTGTATTCCCTTCTTTCTGTCTCAAATTCTCTTGTCCAAATCTGCCTGAGCAAGCTCCAGCCTCCTTAATACAAGGATCTCAGTCTTTTCCTGTGTTTTTTTCCTTCACTCTCAATGTGTAATCTTTAAGTACTGGATCTTTATCAATTGATTTCTACAGAAAGCTGTACTTCAATATGTTCTCAAAACTGCTGTCCGGGAGTAGATTCCAGCTGCTATTTGCTCTTCTATTCTGAGAGTTCTCTGTGTACATGGCAGCTGCTGTCTCTTCACAGAATTAGCATTCTCTTTTCTACTTCATTGGTGCAAGAGAGGTTTTCAGTTTCTGTGATTAAAAGAATCATTTCGTGCTTGATGTTAGAACTTAATATGGTATTGCAGGGAACCATAAATGTCAAGATGCTTTCTTGGGCAGCAGTAACTCATGGCACTGTTCTTCAATTATTTAATGTTGTACCTGTCAGAAATTAGTCATAGTGGGTAGAACAATGAAAACAGAGCTGGAGTAGAAACTTGAACCTTGAACTATTTGTAGATTGGTTTGTTTTCTAGCCGTGCAAATTGGAAAAAATTGCTTACCTTTTTAATTCTCATCTTTTTTCTCATTTAAAGGAATGAAATAATACATGGCTGTTTAACTTACATCATTTTGAAGCCCAAGTGAGATAATGTATGTGATGTGGTTTGCAAAGTACAAAGTGTAAAGAAATATTACTATTTGGAAAAATGCGTATTATCGAGCTTTTGGAAGCAAGACAGTAGGTTATGTAAATTAGTATTGACTTTGTGTTCATATTTTCCCACCTGACCAGCCAAATGAAAAAGACTTATTTCTCACAGCAATCCCAAAGGATATTAACTGATCATTCTTCAGTATATTTAATATAATTTTAAAAATTAATAGGCAGCATTTAGCATAATCACACATATAGGACTGCACAAATCAAATCATAATCATGCTCCCATTTTGCACTGACAAATTTTCTAGGGGCAATGTGTACCTTTGTTACTCATGACTTACTTGAAGAGTTTTCAAGCTTTCATATAATTTTTTCCTTGAACATTAAAACTTTGAACATTTTTATTTTGACTTGTATGAATTTCTTTAAAGTCATGCTGGAATTACTTGATACTATTCAAATGAATTAGGCTATTGCATGGTTGTTTGAATCTTTAAATGTTTATATGAGTTACAATTTTATTAGGAAATGTTATTTTGCTTATATTTCTTCTTTTATAAACCAAATAGTAATAGATGCATTATTATTACTTAATATTGTATCTTTATTAGTAGTAATTAGGTTCTGTATTGTTTTTCAATTTGTAGTAAAGGGGATCTTAAAAAAGAAAATAAGGATATTAAATCAATACTTCAAAACACTAAATTTTTTTCATTGTTTTAGAATTTTAAAGTAACTATCTCATTTTATTTTCTCTATTTCAATCAGACCATTTAAATGTCCTTTTGAACATTTGAAGATATTCCCTCAATATTCATGTTTTTATTGTCTTATTATTGTCATATGCTGTTTTGGAGAATTTAATGGCATTCTCTGAGTATTTTCTATGTATCTGGCCGTAGACACCAGGTGATGTGGAAAGTAAGAATAAAAGAAAAAGATTTCTCTCATGAAGATTACCTTCCTAAGGACAGTTACAAACACCTCAAATAATTAAACAAGATACTTTTATTGAGTAATAAATTCTGCAATAATAAGACAGAAATATAGGATCAGTAAAGGCTGAAGTAAAATGGAAGGGAGAATTTCTGAAAGTGGAGGACCATTGACATTCTCTTTAGGGATCACGTTTGAATTGAGACCTGAATTATTACAAAGGATCATCATTTTGCAGAATTTTGCAATTTTTCTTTTTATTCATTTGGTAGAAAATGCAAAAAAGTAGAAACAACTGAAACATGTATCAATAAGATAGAGATATAAATTGTATTAAATTTATACAACAAAAAAGAAAAATTTTGCTTATTTTCTGATTTAGTTTTATAACACTCACATGTATTTCAGGTTTCTTTCCACTGTAGCTTTCTTCCTTATTTTCTCAGAGCTAAAATCCGTTAGAACCAAAGTGACTAAATTTGAAAAATACAGTGTTTAGTAAAAACAAGTTGCTGTGTATACAAAAAGGATGGTGACATCTACATAAGATACATAAGAACATGGAACAATGTTAGATATTGTTTATGAATACATGCATATGTATAAACTAAGCATGGGGAGGACTAATACACATCAGGAGCTTGTATAGGAAGGAAGATAAGAAGGCCAAATCAATATTTAACATAGCTCTAAAATGACTCTTAAGTCCGTAAACAAATTTATCTTGAGTTTTAGAGATGAATCTTATTTTCAATTCTTGTTCCTAAGTGTGCTACTTTTGTGATTGGCCTGCTATACAATGAGAAAAGCCTTTGAAGTCTAAGCACTTTATTTCTATGTTTTAAAACAGAATTGATTCAAAAAGGGAGAGGAGAGAGTTGCTGGTCTATATTTTTTATCAACCTGTGATACTTTTCATTCAACAAGTTGAAATGTCTCTGAGCAAGAAGTAACTAGATATATAATGTGACTGTGTAAGCAATGGTATTTTGAAATACTACCTAAATTATAAATCCTGAGATCAAACTCACACATTAAAAATAAATAGTTAATTTTGTTGTAAAGTCCATATAGTTTACATTTGTATCATCTTATAATGATGCAGTATATTCCTCTTCCTCTGATAATCTTTACCACAGTGGTTGGGGTTACATCACAAGTTTTGATGGTGTTACACTTTCTTGTTCATCTTCTCTGATTCTATTAATATTAGTTTGTTTCCTTAAGTGAATCATTCCATGGGTCAATATAGATCTGTTTAGGATACTATTTTGTTAGGAATGTTGTAAATTAATACAAAATAATTTGGAGGAAATATAATACCTATTTTAAATTTTATAAATTTGATTACCAAAAACTATAATTTAAAGTAGTTCAATTTAATCGGAACTGTCTCTGAAGATGGAACAGAGGTTACTATGTGTGCTTGTTAGGATTACTTACATTCTTCCACTGGAAATATATGCCCTGTTGGAAGGCAGTAAGGAAGATAGGGAGCTACAAGAAGAGGAAGCCCTCTCTACCAGAGATGTGTTTATTTAAAATCTTATGGAGAATTACATGGATCATTTTGACATTTTTACTTGGAATCTAAAGTTTAAACTTATTTTACTACACTATGCCATTAAACCCTGAACACATAAAAACCTGTCCAGTCTATTTATAAAAGAAAGAAAACATAAATTTTATATAGGTGATATATAAACTTGATATTAAGCTCATTAAAACTGAAACAAATTGAAAGGATCTTGAAAAAAACACGATTCATTATTTTCTCCTTAGTTTTATGTAATGGACTTGTAAGTCTACACATCTTATTGTTGAAAGACCACACATTACCTGTAAAGATGGTAGATGATTTAACTTTGACACATTATTATTATGATATATTTAACTTTAACTCTACATTACTTTATATGCGTGAGGGGAAAAAATGGCCTGTTGGCATTTGAAGAGCAAAATGGCTAAATGGCATGCACAATGAAAGTTTTCCTAGATCTTCCCTTTAGTTGTTTTCTTTTTTTCTTCTTGAGTCTTTTTTTGTTGATAAAACTTTATTAAATCTTTTGTTGAGGATCTCTTACCTTAATGCAAACTTACAGGAAACACTTCATATATATAAATATATATCTACCTATAGATATATATAGAAAGATATATTTATAGATTTTTTTAAGGAGATTTACTTGCCCAGTAAATATGGTTGATGAAAGAGTTCTTGGCAATTTATAAAAGAACAGGCTGTGGGGACCCTCATTAATCTTCTAATAGTTTCTGCTGCCCTCCCTTTCTAAAGTTCCTTGTCTCATAAAGTATTTGTGGTGAAGCGAGAGCATGTTTGCTTTCCTCTAAGCAATGTCATATAGCCAGATCCCAAGAAAAGTCACAGTTTCCTTTCAGATAGTTTCAGCATCCGCTGTATTATTGACTGGAGTTCTGGGCCATGAAAGGGAGACATTATTTGTTTAACTGTGTTTAACAATACAAACAAGCCAAGAAAATACAACTCTTCTGAACCGCTTTCGTGTCTCCTGATAGTAATATGGTTTTACTCTTAGTGACTGCAAAATTACTTTCCAAACAGATGTCGATTCTTTTTTAAAGTTTCTAAGCATTTCTTTAAATACTATACCTTGATAATGTAGCAGTTTGGAATTATAAAACTAAAGAGAGTATCTTAGTGATTACATTAACAATAACATGTCAACAGTCCATAAAATGAGTTTCATATTAAGGCACAAATGGGAATGGCTGTAAATTAAAAATTAATAAATCATTTAAGGGAAATAAATTCTGTTCAGCTTTCAGTGCGTTTCCTGTTTATAATAAGGGTCAATAAACAATTTTTATTCTAACGTTATGCCTATGAGTAATCTTTCTTAGAAAGGGAAGGCTTTTCTAAACACTGTAAAAAATTTGCCCTCAAACCTGAGAACTGTTCTGCGTAAAACTTTATTTACAATGCCCTAAGACTATTAAAAAAGTGACAGTGTATAAAAGAGGAAATAATGGGAGTCACCTTGAACAATGCCTCAGTTACTTTATGTAGTCTGTATATATTTTGGAAAGCTATAGTGACAACTTTATAAAATTATCTTTAGGAAGATCAACTTGAATAGGTAATCATTTCCTTTTCTGAAAAAATCCCTTTTATTTGAGGAAAATTACACTTAAAACTAGTGATAATGTAAGAAAGACAATTTACATGTGTGCAGTATCTCATCATATTTTCCCTTTTAAAAAATATACACACAAAAACACAATTTTCTCTAGGAGAAAACAAAGACATTAAAATTTATTCACAAAATCCAAGTCAATCCGAAGTGTTGTGCAAGGGTTCTCTTCTCATTAGCACTATAGATCTGGTTCTCTTTTCGCAGTCGCACAGCCTCCACTCGGTGATGCCTCCTACCACTCATTATGTAACCTGAACACTCAAATGATGCAATTTCTTCACTTGTCAACTCAAATTCACCTCTTCATGGAACACGTTTTCCAGCTTTTACATATTCAACCATAGATGTACCTTCACCAGGTAATAGAGCATGGCCATAGTTCAAAGGTTTATCATCTTGAAAGGCAAGCGTTTTTGAAGCTTTTGTGCCAATTAAATCTGAGGGTTCTTCAGCCTTTGATTGATCCTTCCAGAGATTCTCCAGAAATTCTTCTTGGGAATCTTTGGAACTTGAAGCACTGGACTCTTTTCTGCTCTTCTTAGAATTCTTTTTCTTACATTTCTTCGATCTGTGTTTCTTCTTCTTTTCCTTTTTCTTAGCTTTCTTTGCTCTCCTTTTTGTAACTTTTTGTATCTTCATCACTGGATAAAGAGTTTATCCAGTTTATTCAAAGTGTGATCTTCCAAGTCATGGTGTCAGAATCACCTGAGGACTTAGACCTGCAAATTCTTCAGCACTTTTCAAATCTTACTGAATCAGAAACTTGGAATGAGGTCCCCAGTAAACTCTTTTAACAAGCCTCCAGCTGATCTCATGCACACTGATGTCTGAGAACCACTGCCTTCGGCAGCATGAAGCTTATAGGAAATAATCTGGACCCTAAATCAGTGCAGTCTCCCTAAAATTTCAGATCCAGAAGTCTGGCTTTGGTGGCATACACCTGTGATCCCAGCACTCGGGAGGCTGAGGCTATTTAGCATTGCCAGTTTAAAGCCAGACAGGGTTATGTGGCAAGTTCAATGACTTGCTATATAAAGTGACCCTGTCTAAAACAAATAAGGAAACAAACAAACCAGAGGAAGCATAAGCTAACCTTCGTTATTTGAGAAAATGAATGTAAGGGTCTCTTGCTTCATTTTATGTACTGTATTTCTCAGCAAGCATGATGTTTTGTAAGTTATAAAATGGAAATATTTCTTGTTTAAATATAAGATGGTATTTTGAAAATCTTTCCAAAAGGAGATGTGACTCAAGAACACCAGAGTGTGGTCTTTCAAGATCATTTACCAATGGTGGTGGAGAATTTCATTAAGTAATCAAAGTTGGATCAATTTTTTGCATAGAGACCTTATTTCCCCTACCTCCCAACACAAAGACAGTGCTCATAGCCAAATTTTACTATTACAAAGACATACCAGCCTTCTTCAACTTCTATACTCTATTTATTTTAATAAAATAGCTATGGAAGAGAAACAAAATGTCAAGTTTTAACATAATTTTCTGGTAACTTTATTGGAATATAGTGGGAGTATGTTGAGCTAGTGATTTATTTTGAGAAAACTTGTTCATAGCTATCTACATTTCTGACAGTATATTGTAATCTAGTGATAAGTGTGTTAAAATCAACTAAGTTTTTGCTCTGTAGGTGTACATTTAAATAATCATATCCTGTCAATCTTCAAACATTAATACTGTCATCAAACATTATCATGTTCATGAACTTTAGAATGTAGGCAAAATATGCTTAATTTGTGTTTTAGTTTTTTTAATAAATTGGGGATAAATGTATTCTTAAAATTTTTCCTAAAATTGGCTATATCTTGAGCAAAAATAAAAGATATTTAAAAATACACGAGACTTAAAATAGTGCACAGTATAAAACTATTCACTTAATACTAGCTATTGCTATTATTATTTTTATCTTAACATTTCAAAATTAATTTTTCAAAATCAATAACTTAAAAAATCCTATCATAGAGTGATAGGAATATTCTTAAAATACTTTTGACTTATTAGAAAATAGATGTTTATTTTTAATAGATTCATTAAAATTCACTTATAGATAATAAAGTATTTGCTGTGCTATTAACAAGCTTTGTTTTGCATAACTAGATATTAACCCATCTTATCTTCTTGTTGAACTTGTCCCATTACATGTTGATGAAAAGCTAAGAATAGCAATAGTTAAAGAAACGTTGCACAAAGTAATCATTTTTTCAGAGATGTAATCCACACACCTACATTTTTGAAATGTGCTTTAAGTCGCTCCTTGAAAGTAGTATAATAAAGTGCACATCAGGAATGGGAATGAGTCCATTCTCACCATCTGTTCCTAATTTTTAGAGCTGAAGACTCTGTATTATTAAACTCTTGTGTAAAATGTTAAAATGGCATTAGAAATCAGAGTTAAATTAAGAATAATTCACAGAACTTGAGGTTATCTGAGAAGATATTGATAGCTGCATTACCCAGACCCTCAGATAACCCTGAATTTAATTTTTTAAACTTTCTGTACACTTACAGTTCTTCCAAATATGTGTTCGATCTCATTGCATGTATATTTCAATTCTATATTGGCACACAATATTGTGCCATGATTTCTTTACCTTCATTTTAGCTATTACAATTTCAATATATCCTTTAGTCCTCAAATTAGGAAATTTTGAAGTTGACACAATCTCATGACAGGAGTTTGGTGGCACTCTCAAGACCTCACAGTTTCATTTTCTTCATAAATGGGAAGTGATTTGATGTTTCCCAAGGGATATGGACTGCAATATTTATATTAATTATTTGTGCCATGCTTGGCAACTGCCAGAATCTTCTAAAATACATGTCTGTGTTGAGATCTCATCCTACACAGACATGGGTTTCAGTGGGGTTTGAAAAGATACAAAAGTCTGTTTGGCTCCAAAATATTTCCATCCTTAGTCTTGCTAACGTACTAGGGACTCCCCCAACAATCATTGTTCTACACTGCGATTAAAAACTATGGTTAAGATACAAATTTACTCTAGTTTAGATATAGTCAACATTTATTCAACATTTATACTGAGACAAGCATCATAGTAGATGGGTTCACAGGATCACACATGTACAAGCCTGTGTAAGGCCTCTGCTCTCTTAGCCCCGGTCAAACAGATCACATGGGCAGTCAGCTATATGGAGGATGTTCTGCTCACTCTCTCAGGAGATAAAGGGTCACTTAACCGGTCAATCATAAAATGTGCTAGGAGACATTTCTCTGCTTGAAAGTGGCAATTGTTCAAAAAATGAGGGTAGACTAATTATTTGATCTCATTGCTCATCATTTTATTAGCTCACATCACATTAGCTCCTAAAGAATAAGAATGCCTTAAACCCCTTTGAATAAACCTATACTTTTCTTTTGTTTCATCTTTATTAATTTCCTGGGAATTGAATCCTGAATATGTGTTTCTTCACACTATCTCTCAATTTTATATCTCTCTTGGAATAACATAAATAATTCATGATAAGCTCATTGCCTCTGCCTCACACTGATACTGCTGTTTCGCTACCCCATTCGTTGGTGGTTTAAATATCTATGTCCATGTTTAGAAGTATTCTCTAGGAAGCTTCTTTAGTGCCATATTGCTTTCCTAGTTTCTCTTATTCCATTTCCATTCTGGTTCAATCCTTCTTTTTGCCTTCTCAAAGGGGTCAATGTAGTTTTGACTTCCAGGCTAGAATCAAATACTGAAGAGTTTGTCTCTTCTTTATTCATCTACAGTCTCTTATCTCAGTACAGTGGACCACCAAGGTGTGTAACACAGCACACAATCCACCTTGGTTTCCATTCTGCCCAAGTATCTGTCTAGGGAAGGGATAATGAAAATTGTTTTTTCAATTATTTTTTATTAGTACATATTTGCAGAATCTAATGATTACATTGCTATTGGGGAGTTGGTACATGTATACAACACATCATAATTCCTTCTTTGTCCCTTCCCCTCTTCTCCCTTTCTCTACCTCCATCTTTTGGTACCTTTCCCATTGACAAAATATCAATTTCTCTATTTCCTGTTACCTTTCTTTCATTTTACTCTTTACATTTTGGGTTTCTCTCATAAGAGAAACCACGGAACATTGAAGCTTGTTTGTCTGATCTATTTCACTTAACATTATGTTCTCAAGGTGCATCCATTTTTTTTACATGACTCAAGTTTATCCCTCTTTATGGAAGATTAGTTCTACATTGTGTTTTAATATCACATTTTCTTTATTTATTCATCTATTGATCAGCAAATAGGCTGCTTCCAAGATTTAACTATTATGAATTGTGTTGCTATATATATGAGTATCATGTATCACTGAAATATAATGTCCTTAACTCTTTCAGAAAGATACCTAGAACAGGAAAAGGTAGGTCAGATGGAATTCTTAGTTTTAGGGTTTTTTTGTTTTTTTTTTAAGAATCTTCACTCTGATTTCCTTAATAGTTGTACTAGTTTACATTCCTAGCAACAATGTAGAAGAGTTCCTTTTTCCTCACAGCCTCACCAGGATTTGTTATTATTTTATTTATTGATGATAGCCACTTTTTCTGCAGTAAGATAGAATCTCAGTGTTGCATTAGTTTGCATTTCTCTCTCTAATGGGCAGCAATATAGAATATTTTTTCATGGATTTATTGGCCTCCTGAACTTATTCTCTGAGTAGTGTCTATTCATTTTAGTTGCCCACTTTTTAATTGGGTCTTTATTTTGGGGAAGTTTAATTTTTTTGGTTCTTTATATATTCTAGATATTGGTCCTCTGTCCAAGAAATAGCTATCAATTTTTCTTCCGTCATGTAGTTTATCTCTTCACATGAAACCATATTAGTGGTTTCTTTTGCTGTGCATGAACTTTTTAATTTGATATGATCCTATTTGTTGACTCTTGATATTATTTCTTGTGCAACTGGGTTTCTGTTCAGAAAGTCTTTGTCTATCCCTATGTCTTATTGAGTTTTACCTATTTCATCTTCCAGCAGATTAAATGTTTCAGTTTTAACAGTGAGTCTTCTGTATGTGGATAGTGAATTTCCCTAGCACTATTTACTACAGAGGCTATTTTTCCTCCAGTATATATTTTTGAGGGCAAATAAAAAGTAAAATAGTGGTACTAATAATTGCTACCATAACACAATTTTACATGTGCAAAGTATTATTTATGCCGGTTTGCATCTATTATTATGTTTAATTTTCACAACAATTCTAGGAGTTTCATATCATTATTCTATGATGAAATTAAAGCATAACTTGTTTTGCCTGATTACTGTTGATCTGGTTGGGAGCAATGAAGCAGAAGGAGAAATAACTCTCTAAAGCTTCCCTTTTAGTGACCTTCTTCTACCATTTCTAGTAAGTATAGCTGTTGTTTTCCCATCTTTACCTTCCTCTTCAGCACTTTATTCCATGATCCCAAACTGTCATAAACACTTTCTTGTCGTTGGGACAAAATACTCGACAGGTACTACTTAAAAGAAGAGAGATAGGCCAGGGATTTAGCTCAGTGGTTCCACCGCCTGCCTCGCAAGGTCCTGAGTTGGATTTCCAGTACCAAAAAAAAAAAAAAAAAAAAAAAAGAACGATTTATTTTGGCTCACAGTTTCAGTCTATGTTTGCCTGACTTGAAGACAGAAACAGAATGGTGGAAGGATGTGGCAGAGAAAAAGGTCCTCAACCGATGGTAGCCAGGAAGCATAGAAAGAAGGGAGCAGTCAGGGACAAGAATACAGATCACCCAGTAACCTGGCCCTACTCCAACATGGCACGTTCAGCTGCTGAATTCGTCAGTGAGTGAATCCATTGACGAGTACAGCGCCCCCGCCGTCCCATTGCTTTCCACATATGTGTGAATTTTGGGAGACATTTTAGATCTAAACCATTACATAGCCTTGGAAAAGAAGAAATGCTGAGATATTTTCAGAGTGATTCTTGCAAAAATAAATAGTATTTATTGCTATGATTTGTGTACCCAAATTCTCCATTAGCCTCCAAGGAGAGGGTGTTACTCTTTATTTTTACTTTGCATAGAGAAGGGTAAAGTGGATGAGACCATTAGAATGACATTCTTTAGTATTTTTTTCCTCCATGAATAGTATTAACATTTCACAAAATCTTCAAAATACTGTGTTTGGTTTAGGGATATAGTGAAGGAGGAGACAAAGTTAATTTTCTGTCTCTATTGTGAGTTAGAGGGTGTAGAATTCTTAAATCTGTTCTGTAAAGACTGCATACCAGGCAAAACCTGCAATTTTTTTCTTCCTTTTCTTTTCTTTCTTTTTTTTTTTGTCAGAGGGAGAGAGAGAGAGAGTGGAGTAGGGAAGAAAAGAGGAAAATCATAAATACTTAAGTTAAGAAATGATCCCCGCAGATGTACACTGCCCATGGGTGTGTCTCTTGTCCCTTATTGCTCACTCTTCTTGAACCAATCTGTGAGAACCAGAACTAGTGGATAAGAATCTGCTCCGGATGCAGAGGTGCTTAAAAGAGATGTGTATTCCATATTTCTTGGTTTTCTTTAGCACACTTTTCCCCACAGACAAAAAGTTTCAACAGTTGATTAGTTATCTTGATATCATAATATTACTTTTTAGATAACTAGTTTCTAAGCAGGGGTGAGTAACATTTTTTTAAGCTCTGTTTCTACATGACCTTAATAAGTATGAGCCTATGTAATCTATACAATCACCTTTATGGGATAGATATTTGTATCCTTTTCAGGATGAAAATCTTAGTGTTTTGAGTTTAAATAATTTGAGCTCACAGTTATGGTATGGCAGAATATATTCCAAGATTTTATTTAAAAAGCTTATACTCTTTTTTTAAATATACCAGTATCCTCTGCTTTTTCGTCATCACAGAATAGTTGTGAATGCTAGAATTTATGACAGTTCACTTGAAGTGATTACAAGACTCAATAGAACATTAAGCAGGTTAGTAATAATTACAATATAATCTCTAACTCAGCACAACAATGTTTCACAATGTCTATAAAAGGATCCACTCTTTTCCTTCACAGGGCACTGTTGGAGTTGGACTGTTTACTCCCCATCTAAACAAGCACTGTTATATATTTGCCAGAGAGCATTCTCAGATGTCACGCTTGACCTGAGCTTGCTCTGTTACCCACTCTATGTTAAATTCTAATTAATTCTTCCAGAAAACATATTGTACTATAATTAAGAACTCTCATTTCCATGTTCACTCAATAGACAATGCTTAACATTAGATATACTCCATTTTAGCAAAAATTAAATAGGACGCATTGGTCAAGATATACCAGCACATTAGAGCCTCCAAGTACATTTTGTTCCAGTGACCAAACCAGAGTACATAGAAGTTTAGAGACATAAAGGGAAGTGGTGACATACAACAGAAGCAGCAACTTTGCATATGGGCCAAGAAGAGTAGAATTTTACCATCTGAGAGAACTGAGGAAGCGATTTCCACAAATAAGGAGCAGCCTTGGGGCCAGAGAAGACAGTAAGCAATGCATTGTTTGGAGTTGCTGAGAAGATTTTTTTGGGTGCAGATATATTTTCATGGTATTCAACAGTAGAAGAACCCAAAAAGGTAGGAAATAAGTAGATCATAAACATGTTGATGATATAATTATTTGAAATGAAACACTTTAAAAATAAAAGGGGTGTTATAAATAATTATAATGAAATGACATTTGTAAACTGACACTTTCCTGAACAAAAAAATATAGGGTCACTCCGGTCATAAAGGACTTGAATATTACATTAAAAAGCTAATTAAAGCCTTTAGTCACACACACTTGTTTTAGAAAGATGAGTTTTATAGTAGAATAGAAAATGGGGCCAGTGAAGGATTGGGAATGATAGACCCGTTAAAAGGTAATTCAATAGAACATGTGAGGACTAGGAACTTTTCACTTCTGTTTCCCACATGCATGAAAGACACACATCCTTCAGGGATTCTTCTTTGACCTCCTCTCTGGTTTTAGAAGTCTACTCCCCAGAACCTCCTTGTTCAGTCACATTGTACCACATGAAAAAATAGAAAATATAGAAACATCACCAAAATATGAGAGGCAAAACATCACCTTTATTATCAAGAAGAAGTGGCTATTATCTATAGGCAAATGTACTTTTTAATATCAAATCTCAAATCCTAAGAGCCTTGACTTGTACAAAATCTCACTGGAGCCTGGAGGCAAAGCCAAGTTTTGAGACAAGGAAGCTCATTCACAGAAAGGGGAAGAAAGGAAATTTTGAACTCACAATTACCAGTGGGGGAAAAATATATTTTCTTGGAAGGGGAGGAGTAAAAGACAGAATGAGGAATAGGAATGACCCACTAATATTATTTCCTATTAAATAGAAGCAAAATTAGGACTGCAGAAAAACCATTAACTTCCAATATTTATAATCTTGAAAAGTTCTTTCTGATCTTATTATTTAAAATGCACTGTAAACTCAGTTACTGGACATTGTGGCATATTTATTTCAAGTATATATCTACTACCTTGTTTTATATTGACTTCTGCCATAATTTTTATACATTTAATATATTAGTCTGCTTTTATTAATTTTTTTTTTTTGTTACCGGGGATGGAACTTGGGTCCTTGCGCTTGCGCAGCAGGCGGCGAAACCACTGAGCTAAATCCCTGGCCCAGTCTGCTTTTATTGATACAAAAATATCAGAATCTAGGTAATTCATAAAGAAAAGAGGTTTTTTAGCTTACCATTCTGCAGTTCAAGGGGAAGGCTCTGGTGAGGACCTCATGGCTGATGATGTTATTAGAGTAGAAGCTTGTGAACAGTAAAGAGACCACAATGAGAGACAAGAAGCCAAATGGTGAAACCAGAGCCCCACAGGAACCATGTTACTCACTACCGAGAGCGCGTGTCCATGATCTGAGGACTGCCTCCTAGGCCCCACCTCTTTACCACTACCTTTTAACACTGACACCTTGATGACCCAGTTTAAAACACATGAAGCCCTGAGGAACAATTGTAAACCATATCCAAATCACAGTACTTATTTACATGTCAGTGTGTTATCTTTTCCCAAGTAGAGTAGAGTGTGTCTTACCCCATCTCTGTTGGGCGCAACTGCTCAGGCTCACAAACCCTCTGTTAGGATACTAACCCCTGACC
The DNA here is from genome assembly GCF_053883595.1 of Heterocephalus glaber. Classification (NCBI taxonomy): domain Eukaryota; kingdom Metazoa; phylum Chordata; class Mammalia; order Rodentia; family Bathyergidae; genus Heterocephalus; species Heterocephalus glaber. Next base: position 13,995,482 of record NW_028258327.1, on the reverse strand, counting down.
AAGGCATGCTGAGTATTTACTACCATAGATGACTCTGCAGTGTGCCTGTGTGGTTCTATTCCCACCAAGGATTCATGTGCTCAGCAAGAGTCAATTGAATTTCTTCTCAAACTTGCTTTTAATAATTGCAAATAAAATTATACCTATGAGATATAATTAAATATAAATGTGGAAAAAATTAAGCCTATAAAAACCAAGTCAAAATCTTTGAAAGCTTTAATATTTAGTCACCAAAGAAAAATCTCCTTTGTTTTATAATAAGACAAATTAGAAAAAGATATAGATGGACTTTGTACTTGTACACATTCAGAAGTCTTTAAGCTCTCATTCTACTTCAAGGAAACAAAGACTAGAATTATAAACAATATATTATAGTTTCATCTATAGATCTATATTTTAAAATATTGGTGAATGTGTATTCATGTAGTTATGTTAAAATATGCATATAAACAATGAGTACTGGAATTAAATAAGTTAGAATGGCAAAATAATTGTATTTAACTGGGGGCTACTGGTTATTTTTCCGTATGATTTTTATCTTTTTAAAGATTTTCATTCATTTTATTTTTATATTTGAAAAATTATGTAAACATCTTTTATTATCCTGGGTAAGAAAAAAAATGCCAGCTTAGGTTATTTCTTCCAATAAAACCCAAGTACTCTGGCAAACTTTACAGCTGGAGCCTGTCAGAATAATTTTTTGTGTTAAGAACTAAGATTAACCAGTGTTCTTGCTTGCAACCTATTATGTTCCTCTGCTTATTACAAAGCTGAACTCTGTTTGAGTTTCGTGGAACATTCCTAAATGGTGTTTTGGTTATGGCCCTGTCACTACCCAAGCTTGTGGGCACATAACCTCAAAGAGTTTTAGTTTTTCATTTATAGAATTATAGAAATAGCCTGGATGATATAAGATCCTTTCTAATGTCAATATTATATAATGATGTTTTTGCACAAGAATTACTATGGATTTTCAGAGTATCAACATGTTTCTCTGGAAAAGTTTCACAGTTAATCTTCAATTTGAACATCTCTAGTGAAGGAAAAATAGGAGTTTGCTCATAATATTTATTGAGTGCTTAAATTCTAGTAATATTGTTAATGAAAAACTGTAATGTTTAAAATATGCTTCCTTGAGTTTCTGATGTATGATCAGACATATTTTACATTGTGATATTCATTTCTGTCCCCTGAAGCTGTGAAAATTAGTTCAGTTTCTCTAACTCATAATAACTTTAAAATATTCAAACACTATTATGATATATTTTTCTTCTCTAAAATTCTTGTCTTATCAAAGATACAGTTTTTTAGATTCTACTTCAATGCAGTCACCTTTCTCTGGTCTTTATTGTCCAGGTATTCATTGTCTACCACAAACTACATCACAGAGACCTGAATAAAAATCTAGGTATGTTTCCTTTTTTTTTTTTATAGGAAAGCATTAGATGCTTATTGTGCAATAGATACCAACTAGGGTTTTTCCAGCCTATTGGACTGACTATGGCATTATTTCTAATCATGAACAGAGCCGAAGATTATTCATGCACAGATAAATCAGATCTTTTTAATGGAAATTTTAAACATTCCAGCATGCTCAGAGTCATTGGATGAGAATCACTTTAATATTAAAAACAAAAACCAAAAAAACTGGAGAAAGGTCTTCGGATTTCTGTTGCTTATCCTAAAAGTTTCTCAGGTCAGCATAACCTTTTATTCTTGATTCTACCTTGTAGTCTTCCTTTACATTTTTTTCTTTATTTTTCACTTGACTAAGGATTGAGCCCTAAGATTTATATTTTTAGATACACACACACACACACACACGCATGCGTGCGCACGCATGCACAAACAGACTAAGGGGAAAGTTATAAATGTTATCTCATAAAAGATACTAAGGATAAAATTTCAAGTAAAAATAAATACTATTAGCAATGGGGATATTGTCAAGAAGAATGTGGAATAATAGAAAAAGCATGTTGATTTAGGCAACTAATACATCATTATTGAACTTTAAAAATGAAATTTCAAAAAGCAAATTCTATAAGAATTTAAATAGTGAAGTGAGTAGAGAGGAAATGAAAGGATTTTTCAGATGACTGATATACATAACTACAATTTTAGCTTGATGAATGAACAATTCAAAATACAGTTGCTCTACTCTCAAAGTTGTAAATATATATGGTCCCAAATCTCTTTTTCCATGTTTGAGGAAATTTAAAAGGGAACAAGTAATGAAATATTCAACAAATGAACATTTCTTTACAAGTAAGAGAAAATGGAATTAATATTTTACTGATAATCTTTCCTTGGCAATAGAGAAGTGAATGACAAAGATGATGAGGTTATCAGTTATTTTGAGATGATGAAGAATATAGTCATAAAAGTTAAAGTCAAGAATATGCTGTTACATTCATAAAGACTCAGAAACTGTTCCATAATTTGGTGGCTACGCGCAAAGTAAAAACAAAGGTGTTGTGACTCAAAACTCCACGATTTCAAGATAACAATGACAGGTCTTTAAACAACCAAGCATATGAGCCTTCTGAGTATTCTGTCCTGTACAATAGCATAAGATGTACACCCAGGAAGCCCTTCTAGGACATTCTAGTTTCAACAATCATGTCAATCATATATATCAGTGATGGTAAACCTTTTAGAGCTTTCAATGATACATACAGCCCATTATAGCACCATGTACCATAGGTTCACCATCCTTGTCAGGATCACGAGTCACAGTATTATGCTGAGTTAAAGAGTGATTGCAAACCATACATTCCACAAATGTTGTGTTTCTATATGTTTTCAACACTGATTTTATGTTGATATTATTTTCAAGATAACATATATTTCAGGTAAGAAGAGACGCTTTTAAGAAAGGCAAGAAAATAATGAAGTATAAGAAGTAAAAAGAGTAAAAAGTGATCACATTTATACAACTGGAGTGCCCGAAAGAGACAACAAAACAAATAGGCAATTAAAGGACCCCAGGATTTACGAGAAGGGGTCTAAAATATGATACAAAGTGTTTAAATGATCTTAGCAATATTACAAGTGAATAACATAACCACCCTGAAAATCAAACTTTTGTTCAAGATTTAGTTCTACTTCTTGGACAGTAGCATTAAAAAAATAAAGATTAAGGTAGCAAGAATTGTTATTTTGATGTAATTATTTTCCAGATCCTTTCAGTAAAAAGAAGTGAAAAGTATGGGTGCATATCACAGTAATACACTCATATTTGTATCATATTTATGAATTATAATTGATTTTTATTTACCCTGTTCCTGCATTATTATGTTTTGTTAATTTGAGCACCTTATCTTGAAAATTACCAGTTCTTCCTTTTTTTGTAATATTTTCACTCTCCCATTCTCTTAATACTTTTATAGGACTCCTGTGAATTTAATGAATACATAAATACAGTGGACCCTCAAGTTAGGACTAGCCTGACATATGAAAAACTTGGGTTAATTAGGTTAATGGAAGATTCATCTGCCTCTTCTTATCTATAGCATGTACCCAGGTAAACATCCAGATCTGAACTGTATTGACTTACAACCAACTTGAGTTACAATCAGTCCTTGGGAACTGATCGAATTTGTAAGTCAAGGATCCACTATACTTCTTTTTTTTTGTTGTTCTGGGGATTGAACTCGGGACCTTGCGCCTTCAAGGTAGGCAGTAGAACCACTGAGCTAAATCCCTGGCCCCTCCACTATACTTCTTAAGAGCTAACAAGTTACAACTACTTCTCTAAGTATTACAGTACTACCAGGTTTTGATTTATGTTGAATATTATCATTCTATTCTCTTTCTCTAATTAAATCTATCTCTTATATTGTCTAATTCTAGATATTTGTGTTTTATTCTATTTTTACCAAATCTATTTTTTCTACTCATCCCTTTTATGTGTTTGCTTTTTTCAGAGTTTTACTTTTAAACTACAATTTTCATTTGTAAAAGTATAACTTGATATTTCTATAATTCATATGTTTTTTATGTTATAGTTCTGCTATGTAATATTATAGATAGTCTTTTTTATGATATCATTCACATTTAATTCTATCATTCTGATTAAAGGTTCACATTTAGAAGTCATCACTGATTCTTCTTTTTTATTATCCTCAGTATATTTCCACAATCAATGGACTTCATACTATTTTCCTCTGTTACTACTCTAGTACAAGAGTCTATGAATTTATGCTAAAATTATTTCAACAGCCTCCTAAATAGTCTCCCTGCCTCCAACCTTGTTCATCACCTCCTTGTATTTCTAGCCCCAGTTCCAGTGAATATTTTATATGTACGTCAGATTATATTACTTCCGATGGCCCTTTCAGCCTTTTACCATCTGGCTTCCAATCCCTCAGTGAACTTCTATTCTTACATTCTTTCTTTGCTCACTCATTTTCAGCCAGATTTACCTCTTCACTCTTCTTCAAACTTACCAAGTATGTTCTTACATCAATGCCTTGTCCTTGCTATTCTTTCTATTGGGATTGATATTTCCTGGATAGCTGTGCATATATTAATTATCTACTGTTGAATAACAAAACCCATGGCTTAAAATTTTAAAATTTTTTATCATTCATAAATTCTTTGAGCCCAAGATTTGGGTGCATCTTGGCTGAAAAATTTTTTGCCTTTTCATGAGGCTCTGTCAGATGTTGACTGGGGCTGTAGAAATCCCAGAGCCTTAGTAAGCCTGGTGTATCCTTTTCCAAACTGTTCCTTATATGCATGGCAAGTTAATGTTGGCTATTGGTAGGAGACTTCATTTCATTTTCATAACAAGATCCATATAGACTGATTGGGTGTCTTCATATATGACAGCTATCTATTCCCAGAGTAAGGGATCTGAGACAAGACAAGCTGCAGTGTCTTTTATGACTTAGTCTCATAAGCTGTGCACTTCAACACTATTGAGTCCTCTGGTGTCACCTTCTCAGTGAGGTCTTCTGTATCATTCATTTGCATGCTCACTATGATCTTTGCTCCCCCCCCATTGCAGTTATCATCTTCTAACCTAGAGAATGTTTGTTTGTTTACATATAAAAGCAGAACTTCATGAGAAGAAGGAATTTGTTTTGTTCGTTGCTGTAACCCCAGTGCCTAGAAAATTGACTGATTCGTAGCAGCAATCAACAAATTTATGATGATCATTAGTTTCTGCTCTTTCAGTCTGCTGATCTCTACCTCACTGAAGTTTTCATTTAGGCTACTGTGTTGTTCTCTATATAGCTCCTTCTGGTACATATTTTCCTTTTGCTTGTCTGTCTTTTAGCTACATTATTACCTAAACTCCTATAAAAAAACAATAATTTGAATTTTTGAAAAAATCTCTGTAAGATAATGTAACCATTTTGATCACTCTCTTGATTTACTCTTTTGAACTTCCTTATATTGACATATACTCAGTGATTTTTTGTACTGAGACCTCTAAGAATATTGTTCTCTGTGTAATGTACTTTTCAGAAGTTGTGACACTGAATCTTTTGAGTGCATATTAAGGAAGGAAAATAAAGTTCCCATGTATTCTGGTTTTACTTTGTCAGTTCAGAGTTTCATTGCCAGAGGTTTAAGAGTGAAGATCAATGCCATAGGCTTCAAAACAGATAGCTTCCTCCTGAATAAAAAATGAATTATTGTGTTTATTATGACAGCTTCAATTCAGCAGGAGCACTTGCAAGGATACACTGTGAGCAAGTGCTGTGGATTCTCCACATTTAAGACAAAAAGTAATAAAGTCTTTCCAATAATCTGAAAGGATCACATATTGTTGCCTCAGGGCCAAATGCCAGTTTGGCATTCTACCTGTTGGTGTTAGTGAGTTCTTTTGGAATCTCTTCACTTATTTCCTCTGCAAGGTGCTCCTCTGCCAGCAAACTATATTTATTCCAGATCACCATGAGGTATGTGACCTCCTTACACATAGTTTTCTTGATGTTTTTGGTATGTAACTATACAAGAGTATACTTGTCTGCAAGAGTTACTAGTACTAGAACAAAGTTTCTTCTACTTGTATAGTTACATAGTTAAAGTGATTTTGAGATAGAAGTTAGCTGTATACATTCTACACATTATTTAATTGGGAATCTGCATTACATACATAACATTAGGTACTTGGAGCAATTATCTCTGTTCATTCTATCTATAGAAGCTTCCTTTTAAAATAGTTGGGCACAGTCATCTATATTTTTCCATTAACTTAATCATTTTCAAATTATTTAATTACTTATCTACATATTCTTGGCTCTTTTTTTTTGCACTGAATGTTGTATTTGGCTATAAAGGCAATCTCTTTTGTTCATTTTATTTCTCTCTCCTAGAATAATGAATGGAAGTTGATAAGTATTTTTAAAATACATACTTATAAGGATTTTGTTTCCATTTTTTCATTTTCTCATATTAATTCCATTCCCTTCTTTCCTTTCCCCTACCCCTCCCACTTTCCCTTTGCCCCTTTTCTTACTATTTCACATAATTTATTTTACCTTTTAGTCCTTATTTACACTTTCAGTCTCTCACACCAGAGAAACTATTCAGTATTTACACATATGTGTCCTATTTATTTCACTTAAGAATATGGCCTCAATGTGGATCCATTTAGCTATAAATGTCTCTAATTTCTCATTTTTTTTTTTGGTACCAGGGATCTATAATTTCTCATTCTTTATGGCTGAGTAGCACTCCATTTTATAGAAAACCCATATTTTCTTTATCCAGTCTCCAGTTGATGGGCATTTGGGCTGTTTCCAAGTTTTAGCTATCAAAAACTGTGCTGCTATGAACATGGGTGCACATATATCACTGTGGTATGATTCTTTTAATTCTTTGGGGAAGATACCCTGTAGAGGAATAGCTGGGTCAAATGGGACTTCCAGTCCTAGTTCTTTGAGGTATCTCCATACTGATTTCCACAGTGGTTGCACCAGTCTACACTCTCACCAGCTGTGGAGCAGGGTTCCGCTTTCCCCACAGCCCCCCCCAGTATTGGAGAATGGGAAAAAAAATAAGAACCAAGAGAGATTATGTAAAGGTACAAATTTCCAATGATGAATGTCATTATATTGTGTACCTAAAAATGTACCAATAAAATTAATATAAAAATATAAAAATACATAATTATAAAATTAAAAGATGAAGTCAATTTTAGATAAAATGCCAGGTACGTGAGATGAATGAGGCAACCCATCTTTTTAGTCTGTGCTAAATCAGGTCATGGTCCTTTACAATTATTAGCTTTGAATGTGTTCATTTTGTGGTATTCAGTTCTTGAGGCAGTAGAGAAAAATACGAAAATATAAATAAATATATCTACTTTCAACTAGTCAGGAGTAGCTAAAGGAATGAGGTTTATTTAACATGAAAAACTAAGAGTTTTGAAATAAATATTTACACTATAATAAAAATATAACAACAAATCTAATCCTGTTTTGTCCATCATTAATAAAGATACAGCAAGAAGAATTGGCTTTCACATGTACAGAAAAATGAAAACTAAACTATAATGAAAACTCCACAGTAAGATCAGTAATGACAGGAAAGATGACTGAAGGACCTTAAAGAATATTCTGTTTTTTGTTTTTTTTTTTCAGTATCCTCTGGAAAAAGAAAAGTACCAGTTTGGTGTTAAAGGCTTTGTAAAAGAAACTCATCTCTTAAAATTTCTTTCAGATACAGAAATAAACCAGAATAAATATTTCAGACACATTTTTGACATAAGCTAAATGTAAGCCTAGAATAATTTGCAAAATGTCATGAGAGAGGGAAATATTAGTTAGAATAAATAGCTGCTTTTAAGCTAAACTGGAGTATTTTCTTGTATTTGTACTTAAAAATCACCCCTGAGCTAACAGAACACATTAAATCAAAAGGATTTAACATTGTGGTTAATGTCTTGTTCTTTATGATCTGCATGGGCTTGGATATCATGGCACATATTTTATATATGTAATTCTGTTTTGGGACTACTTTAAAACCAATGTACAATATGCTGAGTTAATAATGCTTATAAGTGTAATATATATATGGAGAGTTTGAAAAACTCTTGATGAAAGGTGATATGTATTTATGAGGTGCCAGATGTTTGCTTTTAAATTTAATTTTTATTAACCCACACTGTTGAGATTTGTATTGAAGTGGTCTCTTTATGGTAGTATATTGTTTAAAATATGTTTTGTGAGATCTAGGTACAATGGGGTGAATAAAAGAATAAGTACCTGTCTAAATTTTATGTATTCTTTAAAACTGGGCAGTTGGGGTACATTTTAATGCAGGTGCAATGGATTAGACAGAAAACAGCACAAAGAGTTATATATTCCATATACAACTGCAGGTGTTAAAAATATACATATTATGCTATTTTAACTATTTTCTTTTTATTATGGAGGAAATTATGATATCATATGCTTACAATTCATGTTTCTTCCAAGGTGTTCAAAACATACTACAGATCATTATTTTATGTTTACTTCCTTGGAGGAAAGCAAGGGCAAGTCCTGTTATGCTACCATACAGACAGTGCAACTAGTTACCAAATGGGTTCCTTCTAAATGTCTCTAGAATATTTTCAAGAGACTTTTCAGTTTTTTTCTCTTCTCAGGCTTTCTACATCATGTGCCCACTGGGCTGTTTTGTGGCTGTTGACCACCAGGGTGGTGACTAACAGCACACTCAAGAAAGGGCCTAAGTCTTTCCAACAAAAGGAGGTGTTCGTTCACACTGCATATTTTAATGAAAGTTTTCCAAACATTTAAGACAGTGGAAGGTATGTGTTACAGGAAAGAGTTTCCACAGCCTCCCTGGAGCAAAGCCATTGCCATTGTTCTTTACTGGTCTGTTTCATGCTCCGCTCCTGACATGCTCTCTCATCACCAGGCTGCTATCTGTTTTCAGGTCTGAGTCTGTTGCTTACCTTCTTGAAACTCAAGGATGTTCAGAATAAAATCTTCTTCCCTTAATCTAAAATCCACTTCCACATATTCCAGAATTAACTTTTTCTAAGGATGGAAGTTTCCATTTCTCTTAAGGAAAATACCATCAAACTCAGGAGTGTGTTTCATCTCTTGTCCAAAACACTGAATGTATGTAATATTCAAATTCAGTACATTTGATTTATTTGGTCATGAAAAACACTGTGTGTTCCAACAGCCTTGTCAGAAAGAATTGCACATAATTCCATTTCCCTTCAGTGAGGCGTTAGTGTTTGCTGGTGTTCAGTTTCATTCAAGTACCTTTGCTTTTGTGATATGCTATCTTGGATGCATGATAAGAACACCTCAGTAGAATCTGAAAGATCCCACCTCTACACTGGGATGTGTTTGAGGCTCAGGATCATTATACTCCTTCAGTTACTGATTCATTAAATAAACATTTATTTAAATGTTTGTCTATGTGAAAGTGATTATTACTGAACAACATTTGAAAAATTAGAAAAGAACCTTGCCCTCAGTCATCTTACAATTGAGATGAAATAAACTACAGACAATTTTCAACATCTTTCTCCTTTTAAAAAACATTCTAGTTTCTATCTACGGATTAGGTCTTCAGTAGATACTCTCTGTAAGGTTTGTAATCAGAGGCTCCAATAATAAATGAACATCACCAGTCCCGTGATCTCTCTTTCTCTTCCTCTCACCTTCACCACCCTTCTCTCTGAAAGAATGAAAAGACTTCCTTTTGGAAGCCTCTCCATCTTGGTAATGTTCATAGCATCATTGTTAGTACCACTTGCTCCACCTAATTGAAGGAAAATGGTGACAACAGACATATAGCCAGCTGTTGCATCTGTAAATTTCTCTAAAGCAAGACAGGGATTTTTGTGAAGTTCAGCCTCAAATTGAATAATAACCATAGATTATATGAAAATAACAATGTTTGGAAATTCGTAGACATCTACTTGATGCAAAAAGGGCTTTCAAATGCCAAAATTTACCCTCTTATACAAATGAGGCTTGCTTTTGTGCTTATTGACCATGAATACATTTATTTCAAAACTTAAAATGTTAGAGAATTTCATAGTTTATTATGACAATAATGAATTAGATACAAGAAAAGATAAACAGAAGTTCATGAGGTTGTAAAACAACCCCAAAATAAAATAAAATATAAACAAGGAAGATTTATTTTGGTATTTTGTCGTGTAAATCATTTACGGTTTCTCATCATTTATCAAAAGAATATTTTTGCTTTCTCATTCTTGTAAATTCATGAATTTGTAAAATCTTGAGAGTTGGAAAATGCCTTAAAAGTCCTTTGAATACAACTCCCACTGAATGCAGAAATCTCTATATCCTCTTTATGGACAGGTTTTTGTCTTTTGGAATACTTAAAAAATGAAAAAAACTCATATTTTTTGAGGGAGTTCATTTCAACATTGGGCAACCGCGATGGCTATCAGGAGTTCTCTATTATTCCTGAAAGCCTGCTCATTTAGTCTTCTACCTATTGACTTGATCAATGTTATCTCTTCAAATATTGAGGAGAAATAATGTGCCCTCCACTTCCCTTTCTATTTTTCAGGATAAAGATCTCTTTTTGTGGCAAGAGCGGTGCATGTCATTTCAGAAGGGGAACAAAATGAGCAAACACACAGAACAAATATCCTATGAATTAAGTTAATAACATAGCTGAGAGCATGGAATTCATGAGAAGTAGTAAAACAAAATAGAAAATAATTTGGAAATTAAGGATTAAGATCTAATTGTTCGTAGTTGCAGACAAGGGAATCTTTGTTTTATTTATTTTATTTTATTTTGAGGAAGGATAGTGATATGATTAAAGATCTGCTTCAGGAAGATTGATCAGACATACTAATCATGTTTTCCAGTTGTATTTGAAGTTTTTGTTCTTTCTTCCCTCCATATGGCAGCCTTTCTGCATTCCAGAAGCCCTATGTAATTCCCTCTCCATGAGTGTGGGCTACACCTAGAAACTTGCTTCTAACAAATAGTATTAGGCAAAAGTGCTGAGATGTCACTTCCATGATTAGGTTACAAAAGTTTGTGACTTCCAGTTTAATAGCAGTCTCTCTATTGCCTTTTCAGCTTGCATACTTCAATGAAGCAAGCTGGCACCTTGGAGAGGGCTGTGTGCAGTGAACTGAGAGTGGCCCATAGCCAACCACCAGTGAAGAACTGAAGTCTTCAGTCCACAGCTCACAAAGAACGAAAAGTTGCCAACAACCTCGTGAGCTTGGAAGTAGATCTTTCCCCAGGTAAGTCTTGAGATGACTACAACCCAGATGACACATGGATTGCGGGCAGCCTGTAAGAGCTCCTCAAACAAACGGCTAAGCCATGCTTTGCTTTTTAATCCAAGAAACTTACATAATAAATGTGTGTTGTTTTAGGCTGCTAGGTTTTGTGGCAAGTTGCTCAGTAAATTAGGGGTGCAAGTGTGATATTTTGAAAGTCCACATTAACTTAACAATAGTGATAAACCTCTTGGTGAACTGAAAGCTTAACTTGATTCATCAGGTTTGAGAATTACAAGAAAATAGATATTCAAACATTGTGAACAGAGTATAGTAATACCTACGCATAATGTTTTATAAATATTTAGGTTATACATTTGATTTTTTGGTTCTGATATGTAAATATTCATATAGTTTATTCATGTTCAGCTGTAAGCAGCATAACCGTGTCATCTGGACTAAAGTATTGTTGACAGTAAAAGAGAATACTACTATGTTCCTCAAGAACACATTTCATACAATTTTATAAGAGAGTTTATAGATGTAAAGTTGTTCAAGGATAAAATGTGTTTTTTTTTAAGCTGGCAGGAGACCAGCCTAATGAAAACTGTAATTGGAACTTCAAAAAATTAAAGCAGAGGTTAGCCCCTACTTTTTGATGTGTTTGGTATTATTTTTTCAAGTGAAAAATTTATTCCACTAATTGAACTTACAAAGCAAATCTTGGACATTGTGGCCAAAAATATACAGATAAAACAACAACACAAACCAAATGAAGTGTGCTGCCATATGGAAGGACGCAGACATTTATTTTATTGTGTTTAATCCAAAAAATTATTACTTTCTCATTGTGAAAAAATTCATTAGTCTTTTTTTTCTGACTTTGTATTTTGTTAAATAAATATTGTGCAATATAATCAAATCTTCTCATTGAGATAATTAGAAAAGCTGGGAAAAGATATGTAAGAATAACTCCTTTAAGACACTGGAGATCTAAACAAGCCATTAGAAACAACAAGGCCAAGATCTGGGAAAGACTGAAATCTCAAGATGAAAGCTCAGTGTTTGGGATTGGTTTTCTCTTAGGTTTACAGGAATCTGTAGATTTTTCCCCAGGTAACTCCTGAAATGATTACATCACACATGACACAGATAAGTTGATTAGAAGGCTTGATAAATTTGCAATGCCGGGAAACAGAAATTCAGGCCTGTGCTGACCAAATCAGGGATATTTTTAAACCCTGATGGTTTGAATTAGGACCTTCAAAATGCAACATTGTAGAAAAAAAGGAAAACTAGAAAAATTAAAAAAAAAAACGGCCTAACTTTTAGTGATTGAAGCCCAAATTTGAGCCATCAGAATCCCAGTAACTTGATTAAGGTGATTACCAATTGTTAATGCCCCTGGCTGCTGGTCTAAATCAAATATAAATCTTCAGACAATTTCACCCCTGGGTAGGACAGAACATTCTAATGCAGACCAAAACAATTAGAAAACCTACATAGATAACAAATTCATTAATTTAAATGCAACAGAGAATACTATAAGCCACAAGGACTAAAAATTGAAAAAATCCAGCAAGAAGAAATGCTTACAGAAGAGAGCTGAAGATCTGGAGTCATTCCTGAAGGCATTTATTAGTCCTGGATTTGAGGACAAAAGCAAAGACACACAAGTAAGCCCCCACATAAAGTGACTTTTAGGGACAGTGAAAAGCAGAGATTTGGGGGTGTTACATGGGAGCAGATTAGTATAATTGGAGAGTTCGGGAAGTCAGATACTTGACTATTTTCTTCCCCAATATATTCCCTGAATTCCATAGCTGTACAAAGCTGGAGGCCAAAGAAATAAAAACTAAGAGTTAAAATGCTTAAAAATCAAAGCAGTATTTTATGTTCTTGAATTGAAAGAATAATTATTGTAAATTTATCAATTTTTTATAATTTAGTGTAAAGAGTCAATGCAAACTTAATCAGCATCATGAAGTGGATTGTTTAAGGGAAATTAATAAACAGGTTATAAAATAAATATAGAAAGGCAAAATTCCAAATTTTGAAGAAGCACAAAAATTAGAGAGCATATACCACCAGAGAGCCAAAAGTCGGTATCTATTTTAAAGCACTATTGGAAATATAATTTATATAACATAAATAATTTTATATAATTTATACTATTAATATTTATATATTATATATTTATTTATAATATTTATTTTATAATTTATATAACCTGTTTATTGCATATATTGATATGTTTGGAAGTATACATACATCCATGAAACATCAAAACAATTGAAGTAATAAACATATTCATCACCTTCAAAATTTCTTTTTATTCCTTCAGTGTGTGCTTGTGCGTGTGTATTGAGTATCGCTAATACATAATACATAATACATAATAGAGACCTACCATCTTAACAAATTTTTAAGAGCAAAGGCAGTGTTCATGACTATAGACACTACACTACACAATAGATTTTAGAATTAAGTCTATCTTTTCATAATAATTACAGTGTATACTGGAACAAGAACAAAAATATAGCCAATGACATAGAATCAAGAACCCATAAACACACTATTTATTTGTGATCACCTGATTTATGACATCTGTAATACTGTAATAACATTGGGCAAAAATGATACATTTTCAATAAATTTTCTTGTGTCAAGTATACAAGATGTGATCAAAATATACAGTTAATGGTTAAATTAAAAATATGACAGTGTAAAATACATTGCCATTAATATCCCCCAAAGTACTCCCCCTCATTTAGAACACACTCATCTCATCTTATTTGCCACTTTCTGAAGATGTTCTAGAAATCCTCTTTTGTGAGTGATCAAATATATGATGAATGCTGCTGCCCAGAGCCACCTAACAGAAAAGCATCCTTGTAAAAACATTATGGTATGTCCTCATCCACCTTATTAACTGCATCTGAAACCATGTGGCTTCCAGTTCTTCCCCAAGGTCAAAATGACTTTGAAAGGGAAAAGTTTTGAATAAATTCAGGACAGCAAGGCAGCCATAGCAGTGCAACTAAAGACACTCACAAAAGAGGACTTCCAGAACTGCTTTGGAAAGTGCCAAGAATGTTGAGAAAAGTGTTTCAAAGTGAGGGGGAGTATTGTGAAGGGGTTTCATAGTAATGTGTCTCTTATGTAATAAATATTTTAAAGATTTAAAGATTCCCCATGTTTTTTGTATATGTATAAAGAAAAATGAAATTCAATTTTTATGTTACATTTATATAAAATGAATACGTGGCAAGCCTGTAAGTTTGAACATGAAAGTAAAACAATAAATGGTTCTAAAAGGTAATATAGGGACATATCTTGCCCTTGGGAAAGGAAAAAAAAACTTCTTCACATTAGTCACAAAAGTTCTAACCCTAAAGACCAGACAGAAATCAGATTAATATAAAATAACTGTTTATCAGAAGATTCCATTTAAAGAATGTTAAAGTGAATCTTCCAAAATGGATAAAATGACTCTGAGCACATAACTAAGAAGGTATATATCCAAAATTTATAAAAGACTATAATAAAGAAAAGAAAAAAAATCCTCTGAGTAAAACTCTGCCATGAAGTTGAAGGACACTCAACCTTGTTTATGAGGGGATGTAATTTAAATCTACTCTGAGGTACCACTACTCAAGGGTAGAAGGGTTAAAAATGAAGTGAAAATAGCAAAATACAGTGAGGTTGTGGGACAATGGGACATATGATACACTGTTGCTGGTAAATTGTTACAGCCATTTCAGAGAAAAGTTTGTCATTATATTTCACAATTGAAGAGATGTATACGTTTTCATTCAGAAATTCTATTTGAAGATTTGTACTAATCAGAAATTCATGAGTTGAGCCTAGTGGTGCACATCTGTAATCCCAACACTCTGGAAGCCTGAGGCAGGAGAATCACAAATTTGACTCCAGACCTGGGAGTTTAGCAATTTAGCAAGAACTCATCTCAAAATACAAAATAAAAGAAAGAACTGGGGATGTAGCTCAGTGTGAAGGTTCCGGGTTCAATTCCCAATATTGGAAAAACAAAAACAAACAATACATGAACATGAACATGCAAAGCAAGAGACATATATGAATTTTCATAATCTATCAGCACTCCCAATTTGACTATATATTATATTAATGGAATAATACATATATAGTATATATGTATATATATCCACTATATATTAATGGAAATGAATCTATGAATATAATGTAGGGCAAAAGCAGCAGATACAAAATAATGTAAATTGTATTATTGGATTCACAGGGTGTTCAAAAGCAAAGAAAGCAAAATTTGTGAAGAATAGGAATATTGGAGAAAAGGAAAATAATTAGAGAGGGACACAAAAGGGCCTTTTGCATGATGGTGTATTAATTATCTTTTGGTGCATAAAAATCAGCTTAGTATCTTAAAAAACAAATATTTATTACACTAGCTTCCATAGTCAAGACTCTGACACAATTTAGCTCTGTGCTTCTACCTCAGTGTCTTTTCAAGAGCTTGAAAGTAATGTGTTGGGACAGCAGCCACCTCAAATCTACAGGGGTTAAAGTATCTCATTTCATATTCACTGATGTGGTTTTGGCAAGCATCAAAAACTTACTTCTAAGCTCATTTATGAAGGTCTGTCCTAAAAATGGCCCCATGACATTGCAGCTGGCTTCTTCCATCCTGAGTAATTAAGAGGAGACCATGAAGGGAAAATTAACAGGAAAACAACTGTATTACCTGACATCTGAAGTAACATCCCTTTACTCCCTCCTGGTATTGGTTGGAAGCAAAATTCTGAAGAGTGAAAACAATAGCATGACTAACAGGAGAAAGTTTTCACCCAACTACATCTTCGAAAGTGTCTACCAAAACAGCAATGTCCAAAGTCTTGACCTTGGTAGAGATTACATGAGTGATTGCTTCATGCTATTCGCCAGGCATTATTTATGTTTTGTCCACTTTTCTATGTATCTTTTCCACTTATTTTTTAATTTTTAAAACATAAAAATTTTAAATTAAAAGACAAACAGTAATAGACATTTCTTTAAGCTTTATGTCCTTATGTAATAGAATCAAAATGCTATCCAATTCCAAAGATTTTCCACATATCCACCCACTTATATCTATGGACTCCTTTGAGAATACTTGGAAAATTTTAAAGTATCATACATAAAACAGGCAAATTCACCAATATTCAGAATAGAATAAATTAAACTGAGCTGACCTTTTCTCTGGTAAACAATTGTTCTTGAAACCCTTATCAATTTTCTTTGTATGATTTGTAGTTACTTGTGAACAAGTGATACCCAAGGAAAATTCTCAAATTTCCTTCCAGAAGCTATACACTAATAAGATGGAAAAACACAGAAGAAATGGACAGACTCCTAGATACATATGAATTACCAAAGTTGAATGAAAAAGACCTAAAAATTCTAAACAATCCAATATCAACCAATGAAATTGAAAAAATAATTAAAAAACTTAGCAACTAAGAAAAGTTCAGGTCCTGATGGCTTCACTGCTGAATTCTACAAGACATTTAGAGAGGAATTACTGCCACTACTGCTTAAACTCTTCAATGAAATTGAAAGGGAAGACTCCATGGATGGGGGAAGTGCCTGCGAGCCTCAGAGATACTCTTCAGAAAGAGCCATTTGTTCCTTCATTCTTTTGTTCAACAAATATATGAATGACTCTGATGTGACAGACTCTGTGCCAGGGATATAGCAATAAATAAGATCGGAGGCTGGCAGTGACGCGGAAAACACCAAATCAGCCCACTGCAGACAGGTAGGTATGCAGACGCAGTCCTGAGGTCACCAGTCATGCTGAAAACACCAACTCAGCCCATGCCCTGGCAGCAATCCACTGGACACCCCCCCCCCGCCCCCCGCTCCTTTGGCCTCTTCTCTGTACAGCCACCTGGTTCCACACTACAAATATGCAGAGGACACTGGACCACCAGACCACTGTACTGGAGCTAATCAAGTTCTCAGCATTTAAAGAATTCCTGCGCAGAGGTAGGGGCTTCTGAGCTGCCATCCTACTGCTCCTGGTCCAGAAGAAGGGGCTGCCCAGCCACCGTAACTCCCAGCCCAGAGGAAAGGGCTTTTGGGCTGCAGTCCATCCCGCCACTTCTGGCCCAGAAGTAGGGGCTTCTGAGCCATCATCCCACTGCTCCTGGTCCAAAGGAAGGGGCTTCTGGGCGGCCAAATGTCCCGCCACTCCTGGCACAGAGGAAGGGGCTTTTGGGCCACCATGCCTACCGCCACTCCTGGCCCCTGGCCCACCTCTCCCAGATCAGAGGAGGTGAGTCTTGGAGGAGGTGAGCCTTGCAGATGCCAAAAGCAGCCCTGTCCTGCCACCCCAGTTGAAATGAGAAAACACATAAATAAGTCTCAAAACAAGACTTCCAGATCACCTACAGCAACCCCAAAGAGAAATGAGATGGAACACTCTGATACTCAACCACCTGGACCCACTGAACTGGCCACAAAAGGTGATCTGGAAAAAATGAAATCAGAAATAACTTCTCAGATAACAGGAGAAATTGTGCTCCTAGTGCAAGACATGACTAATAAATCAAGAGAGGAACTGAGGAACATGATGTAATCCCAACATAGGAAACAAATGGAATCCATAAAACAGATGCAAATAGATTTCCAGGAGATGAAAAACTCCATTGAAAGTCTACACAGCAGAATGAGCCAATGTGAGGACAGAATTTCAGATGTAGAAGATAAGATTGCAATTAGTGACCAGGAAAAGAAAAATTGCTTCAAAATTATAAAGGAACACGAGAAATCAATCCAGCAGCCACTAGACGATGCAAAGAAGAATAACATAAGACTGATCGGAGTCAATGAAGAAACAGGAGAGAGTGCAGGTGACATAAAAAAACTCTTCACAGAAGTAACGGCAGAAAACTTCCCAAGCAGGGGAAAAGAACTTGACATGCAGATAAGTGAGGCACATAGGACTCCAAATAGCTTTGGTCAAAAAAAATCTACACATAGGCATATAATTGTTAAGATTCCAGAAACTCAACAGAAGAACAAAGTTCTACAAGCAGTTAGAGAAAAAAAACAAATCACATACAAAGGAAAGCCCATCAGAATCACAGCAGACTTCACAACACAAACCATCAAGGCAAGAAGAGCTTGGAGTGACATATTCCAAGTCCTAAAAGAAAACAGTCTCCAACCCAGATTGATGCACCCTGCAAAACTATCTTTCAGAACTGATGCAGAAATAAGATACTTTCATGACAAAGAGCACCTCAGGAACTTCATGAATACCAAACCAGGACTCCAAGGAATTTTACACAATATCCTAGGAACAGACATTGAGGATCACAACCCCAGGAAGCAAAGCAGAATGAATCCATCTGGCATGACAAGAAATTAAATGGAAAGGGGGAGAACCCAACAAAAAGAAAAAGTCAAGGCAACGATAAGTCAATACGTTTCAGTTATAACCATCAATATTAGTGGTCTCAATTCACCAATCAAAAGAAACAGACTGGCAGAATGGGTCAAGAAGCAAAATCCAACAATATGTTGCATACAAGAAACTCAATTCAAAATGAAACTCATAGACTGAAAGTTAAAGGGTGGAAAACAATACTCCATGTGACAGGAACACCCCAAAAAGCAGGACTAGCTATCCTCTTTGCAGATCAAGTAGATTTCAAAGCAACAGTGATTAAGAGAGATGAAGAAGGGTAATACATCCTTGTAAAGCGAACAATCCAAGATGAAAAGATGACATTCATAAATATCTATGCACCAAACACTAGTGTGCCCAACTATATAAAACAAATACTAGCAGACATGAAAAGTCATATATGCACTAATACAATTGTAGTGGGGGACCTCAACACCCCACTGTCACAAATAGATAGATCAACTAGGCAAAAAATAAGTAATGAAATACTAGAACTCAATCGAACTCTTGAACAAATGAAATTAACAGATGTTTACAGAGTCTTCCACCCCACAAAATCAGAATACACATTCTTCTCAGCTGCACATGGGTCATTCTCAAAAATAGACCACATACTCACACATAGAACATGTTTAAGTAAGTGCAAAGGCATTGAAGTTATCCCCTGTGTATTATCAGACCATAGTGCGATGAAATTTGAGATCCATAGCAAAAGGAACTCAAAAAATTTCATAAACATGTGGAAATGGAACAATACACTTCTGAATGACCAATGGGTCATAGAGGCAATTAAAGAAGAAATCAGAGAGTTCCTTCAATTAAATGACAATGACAATACAACATATTGGAATCTATGGGACACAATGAAAGCAGTCTTATGAGGGAAATTTATAGCAGTGAATACACATATTAGGAAAACAGAACAAGCCAAATTAAACAAACTGATGCTGCACCTCAAGCTTCTAGAAAAAGAAGCGCAGGACAACCCCAAAGCTCATACAAGGGAGGAAATTATAAAGATCAGAGGAGAAATCAATGCAATGGAGACTAAGAGAACAATACAAAAAAATCAATGAAGCCAAGAGATGGTTCTTAGAAAGGATCAACAAAATTGACAAACTCTTAGCCAACCTTATCAGAAAAAGGAAAGAAAAGGCCCAAATCAATGCAATTAGGAATGAAAAGTGTGAAATTACAACTGACTCAGCAGAAATCTAGAGGATCATCAATACCTACTTCCAGAACCTATATGCCAATAAGATGGAAAACACAGAAGAAATGGACAGATTCCTAGATACATATGAATTACCAAAGTTGAATGAAGAAGTCCTAAAAGTTCTAAACAACCCAACATCAATCAAAGAATTTGAAAATGTAATTAAACACTTAACAACTAAGAAAAGCCCAGGCCCTGATGGCTTCACTGCTGAATTCTACAAGACATTTAGAGAGGAACTACTGCCACTACTGTTTAAACTATTCAATGAAATTGAAAGGGAAGCAATACTCCCAAATTCATTCCTGGAAGCAAGCATCACCTTGATCCCCAAAGCAGAGAAAGACCCAACTGAAAAAGAGAACTATAGGCCAATCTCACTAATGAACATAGATGCAAAAATCCTTCATAAGATACTGGCAAACAGAATGCAGAAGATCATCAAGAAGATTATACACCCTGACCAAGTGGGATTCATCCCAGGGATGCAGGGATGATTCAATATATGCAAATCAATCAATGTAATACACTATATCAATAGAGCCAAGGACAAAAACCATATGATTGTCTCCATACATGCAGAAAAAGCATTTGACAAAATCCAACATGCATTTATGATAAAAACTCTACAAAAAATTGGAATAGATGGTCTCTACCTCAAACTGATAAAAGCCATCTATGAAAAACCAACAGCCAATATCATACTAAATGGTCAAAAACTGAAATCCTTCACACTAAAATCAGGAACAAGAAAAGGATGTCCGCTATCACCACTCTTGTTCAATATAGTTCTGGAAACATTATCCAGAGCAATTAGACAAGAGAAAGAAATAAAAGGAACAAAGATAGGAAATGAAGAAGTCAAATTGTCATTATTTGTAGATGACATGATACTGTATATAGTAGACCCCAAGAACTCCACCAAAAGTCTTCTAGACTTAATAACCAAATTCAGTCAACTAGCTGGTTACAAGGTCAACACACAAAAATCAATAGCTTGCCTCTACACCAATGACAGACTCACTGAGAGAGAAACAGGGGAAATAATTCCTTTCACAATAGCATCCAAAAAACTGAAATACCTAGGAATCAACCTAATGAAAGAAATCAAAGACCTCTTCTCTGAAAACTATAGCACTCTGACAAGAAAGATTGAAGATGATATCAGAAAATGGAAAGACACTCCCTGCTCCTGGGTAGGAAGGATTAATATAGTGAAAATGGCCATACTTCCAAAACTGCTATATAGATTTAATGCAATTCCAATTGAGATCCCAGCAGCATACTTCACAGACCTTGAGAAAAAAAATCAAAAATTCATTTGGAACAAGAAGAGACCCAGAATAGCAAAAGCAGTTCTAGGTAACAGAGACATGGCAGGGAGTATCACAATCCCCAACCAGCAGCTCTATTACAAAGCTACTGTGATAAAAACAGCATGGTACTGGCAAAGAAACAGACCTGAGGACCAGTGGAACAGATTAGAAGATGCAAAAACAACGCCAGACACACTCAGCCATCTCATCTTCAATAAAGGAGCCAAACACCCTCACTGGAGGAAAGATAGTCTGTTTAATAATTGGTGCTGGAAAAATTAATTTTCAACTTGCCAAAGATTAAAAGTAGACCTATATCTCTCACCATACACTAAACTAAAATTGAAATGGATTAAAAATCTAAATATTAAAATAGAAACGCTGAACCAGCTCGAACAGAGGTTAGGTAGAACTCTTAAAGACATTGGTATAGGAAAAGATTTTATGAAAAAACCCTCAGTTGCCTGTGAACTAGCACAAACAATCAACAAGTGGGATCTCTTCTTTTAAAAAAGCTTCTGCACAGCAAGAGAAACCACCAGCAATGTGCAGAGACAACCCACACTGGGGAAAAAAATCTTCACATGCTTTTCCTCAGGCAAAGGTCTACCATCTCGAATCTATAAAGAACTTCAAAAGATCAGACCTCCCAAATTTAAAGACCCAATCCAAAAATGGGCATCTGAAATGAACAGACATTTCTCAGACAAAGAAGTAGAAATAGCAAATAAATACATGAAAACATGTTCAACATCACTGGTCATTCTAGAGATGCAAATGAAAACAATGCTGAGATTCCACCCCAGTCCAGAAAGAATGGCTGCTATCATGAAATCAACCAATAACAAATGCTGGCAGGGCTGTGGAAAAAGAGGAACCCTGCTCCACTGCTGGTGGGAGTGTAGACTCGTGCAAACACTGTGGAAATCAGTATGGGGATACCTCAAAGAACTAGAACTGGAAGTCCCATTTGACCCAGCTATTCCCCTGCTGGGTATCTTCCCCTAAAGACTTAAAAGAATCATACCACAGTGATATATGTTCACCCATGTTCATAGCAGCACAATTTGTAATAGCTAAAATTTTGAAACAGTCCACATGCCCATGAAGTGGAGACTGGATAAAGAAAATGTGATTTTTAATAAAATAGATTACTACTCAGCCATAAAATATGAGAAATTAGAGACATTCATAGCTAAATGGATGCACATTGAGGTGATACTCTTTTTTTTTTTTTTCTTAAATTCTTTCATTGCTACATTTTAGGTGTACAACACATTTACGTTTCTCATTGGGAACATGTACCTTTACATGATGCATCTTGGTTCTTATTTTTCCCCATTCCTAGCCCTCCCTTCATCCCCTCCACCCTTCCCTATTTACAAAGACTTTGTTTCCATTTTTTCCATTTCTCATCATTTTTCCTTTCCCTTCTTTCCTTTCCGCTGCCCCTCCCACTACCCCTTTAGAACTTTTCTTCCTATTTCACATTTTCGATTATTCATTCTAATCATTGGTACATTTTAGGTATACAATGTAATGACATTCATCATTGGAAATTTGCACCTTTACATAATCTCTCTTGGTTCTTATTTTTCCCCCTTCCGTTGTCCTCCCTTCAACACCTCCATCCCTCCCTATTTACAAAGACTTTGTTCCATTAATTCCATTCCCTACTTTCCTTTCCCCTAACCCTCCCACTTCCCCTTCTGCTTTACCTCTTTTCTTCCTATTTCACATTATCTCTTATATGTTTTAGTCCTTGTTTACACTTTCAGTTTCTCACACCAGAGAAACGATTGGGTATTTATACATATAAACACATAAAAATACTAAAAGGTATAATGGATAATGTGAAATAGGAAGAAAAGTGGCAAAGGGGAAGGAAGTGGGAGGGGTAGGGAAAAGGAAAGAAGGGAGTGGAAATAATATGAGAAAATGGAAAAATGAGAACAAAATCTTTGTAAATAGGGAGGGATGGAGGGGTTGAAGGAAGGGCTAGGCAAGGGTGAAAAATAAGAACCAAGAGAGACTATGTAAAGGTGCAAATTTCCAATGTTGAATGTCATTATATTGTATACCTAAAATGTACCAATGATTAGAATGAATAATCGATAATGTAAAATAGGAAGAAAAGGTCCAAAGGGGTAGGGGTAGTGGGAGGGGCAGGGGAAAGGAAAGAAGGGAAAGGAAAAATGCTGAGTAATGGAAAAAATAGAAATAAAGTCTTTGTAAATAGGGAAGGGTGGAGAGGATGAAGGGAGGGCTAGGAATGGGGAAAAATAAGAACCAAGATGCATCATGTGAAAGTACAAGTTCCCAATGAGAAATGTAAATGTGTTGTATACCTAAAATATACCAATAAAAGAATTTTTAAAAATTCTCAAATTTCGTGTTTTCCACACATGGCATTCTTAGTAAGAATATAATAGCTCCCCAATGATGTACCTTCATTTTCTAAATTCTAAATTGAAAATCTTTCTGGCTATATTTTACGGAAATTGTCTCTAGTGATTTGAATGGGAGAAAAAACAATTATTTTGAGGTGTATAAATAGGAAGAAAACAAACATTTAAATTAGCACTGTAAATTTAAAATTGCACTTTTAATTGAAATATAAATAATGTATGTAACATTAATAGAAAATCAATCACCAAGTTTTTACTAGTCACTCAACACCAATACAAATATAAAAATAGATTCTCTCATGGGTAAGAGAGGAGCAGCTTACATTTGAATTCCATGTTTATTCATTTCTTGACAAATCTGACAAATGGCACAGCCCAGACAGTAACCTTGCCCTTCACAATGTCAAAGAGCTTTGATGGAATCTGATACAAGCATTTCTGTCACTTTCCCTCAAGTGGAGAGTTTCAGAGGGACATAAGAACAGGCTTAGAAGTACCAATGAAAAATGTTTCTTTTTAATATAATTGTTTAGTATAGGTAAAAAGCATTAAATACTAGGTCTGAAGAAAATATTCAAATAATGTGCATCTAATTTGATTTTTAAAAGTATACATTGTTATGAATATTAATCCTCCAATCTGGAGGACAATTTCTCAACAATGAAAATAATGATATCAGTTATTGAAGTATTCTTTCTCTCACTGCTAAATGCATCTTTTCTTCTGTAACTGATGCACAGGTGATAACATACTAAGCCATATTGTTACCTGCTTTCTGAAAAATTCCACCAGTAAGGCCACAAGAAAGGATCTGGGAGGCTGGGGCTTGCTCTGGCCACTCTTTAGTTTCTGGTACTGAGGCTCTGGCTCTGGCAATGACACTTCACTCCACAGTAGCAGTTGATTTCAGCATCTACTTTCTCATTCCCTCCCTGACCCCTCCGAGGTACAAGGATACTTGCTCATGGATCAGAGATTTCAGTTTCAGCTCTGAGGCCTTCTACTCACATGCTTTCATCTTATCCCACATCCAGCAGACATTGTCTGTAACCTCAAAGTTTCCTCTTTACTTTCTCGTTGCTTACTATCACTGACTTAATTCCTTATATTGACTTCTCTCTGTTGAAATATCACATATAGTTTCTGTTTTCCTAATTGGACTTCTACTGATAAGTAAGCAATAATTTCTAATCATACAATTATTACAAAATATATTTTGGCAATACTTAAGCCTATCATGATTTTTAGAAGAGTATTTTTTCCTCTGCTTGGTAATTGAAAATAAATCAATTGGTTAAAGAAGAAAGTTGCTGATTACAATTTAGACTTATGGATATCTAAATACAATTAGTACTTAACTCCTGCTACCGCTTGAAAAATGATCACAAGAGGTCATGTTTGTTAGGAAGAATAAGATTTAGCTAAAACTATTAATATGAATACTTCTAAGAATTCATGTTATTTTATTATAAATGATTGTAAATAATCCATACTTTTAATATAAATTAATGAAAAATTAATTTATTAGTCATTATAGACACAATAAAAGTATATTAAAATATTCTTTTCAGTGATGATTAAGAAGACTAATAAAATTTTTTCAAACTTTTTTATATTCATGAAAGTTGATCAACCTAAATATGACCTTTGGTTGGATATTATTTTTTAAAATACTATACAAATATATTTTAAGTGCATAAATGTGTGGTTTTTCAAGATAGATTTTAGTTGTAGTGATCACTATATTGTGGTATATAAACATTTTTCATGAATAAATGAGTACTGTTGAAGATATTTGTCACAGAGTTCCAGAGATAATGGTGAATACATACATAATATTTTAAATAAAAGTTAACTTCAAACTATAGTTTGAAATACCACATTTATGATATCTGGTTATATATATTATGATATTATTATATACATTATATATTATGATATCTGGTATTCATTTTGAGAAACAGTAAAATAGCAATTTGTAAAATAAAGAATTTATTGCAAAACATGTGCTAAGGAACTGGTCATCAAAATAAATTTCAGTAGGTTAGTAAGCAGTGTGCTAATATTGAAAAAATTCTTATTTTTTTAAATTATAAAGTTGCTTTGTTGAAAATATTGAAACAAAAAACTGTCCACTTTAATATACACAACAGATATAAAGTGTACTAGGATATAAACTAGTATTAAATAAGTTAACCTATTATTTGAGAATGATGATTAAATAGCTAATTGTTAGCATATGGATTGAATTTTTCTATTTTTGAAAATTCTAAATCTGTTGAACTTCTCTTATTGGAAAGAGTGTTCCTCAGTGAACGCTTCTGATTTTATTTGTATTGCAACTGCTTTCTAAATTTTCTAGTATTTTTTTCTAGCAATTTTTGATTGCCAAATTTATTATTTTATCTTAGAGGAGGATGAACTGTAATTTAAGCCCATTAAATTAGCATTCTTACCATCTATTGTGAAAGACAAGAACTTAAGTATCTATGTTGACATCATGAGATCCTTGTCAGAGGTAAAATTCCAAGCTTAGAGTAAGGAATATGTATGGCATGGTGTTTAGGGGTAACTGTTGCATCAGATTCCAAAGAAACCTTGTAGTAAATATCTGAAAATTATTAGAAGTTCACTATTAATTGAATTAAGAAAATTCACCAGATAGCCAGAAATACTGAGCACTGGCACCAGTCCACCAAGGTAGATCTCATACTATGCCAAATACAACACATGAACAATTTGAGTCGGTATGTTAAAGAGTGGAATTAGGAATTTATTAACAAACTAATCTGGCCTGGGGATTTAGCTCAGTTGTTTCGCTGCCTGCTGCGCAAGTGCAAGGACCAGAGTTTGATCCCCCGTACCAAAATCAAAAACAAAAACAAACTAATCTTTTCATGTTTTTCAAAACACAATGCAAATAGTTAAAGGGATAATGTACTAATAACTAAATAAAGAAAATGTTATTCCTTTATTTCAAATAATGTATGGATTGAAGTTTACTGCCAGTCCTCTCTAGAAGTCTGACCATCAGTTGTTTCCTTTTTGAACAAATTGTTTTGTTTTTATTCTAGGAACACCAAAAGATGTGGTATAGGAAAGAATGGTTGAAAGGTTGATTCTGATACATTGTGTTTTAGATTAATAAAGTATATTACATTAAAAATTGGTGGATATTTGGTACAGAATAAATGACTATTCCTTTCCCCTCACACCTAAGATCAGAGATAGAATACACAGTAGTGATGCACTGCAAGGAAGAGAAGAAGTTAATCTTGTTTATGCTGATATGCTAACTCTCTGTATACAAGTAACCTGTGTGTATACAGTCCCTGTTTAGGAGACCATTTGAATTAATGCTTTTCTGCCACCCGGAACCCAGAGGTTTCATTACCAGTATTAATGCATTTAAAATGACCTAAAATAGGATAAAGACTTGAGATTATAGGATCAAGTTCACATTGAATTCATCAGCCTACTTATTTATGCAAAGCAAGAGATTTACTCTTATTGTAGTTGTAGTTCTACCTTGTAGTAAGAAACTCTTTTCAGTCTCAAAAATGTGAACCACATTATTACTGAAGTTTTTCTTCTTTTTTGCAAATGAGCAGCTCCCTACATGATTAAATCAGATTGAAGCCCATATGTGCATTGGTGGTAATGATCAGTCTACAAAGATGCTGAAAATTGATATGAGGCTTAATATTCCCTTACAATGACAGCCTATGAGTGGTAGAGGTGATTTAGACCTGGAAAGATAATCTCCAAAGAATGTGCCTCTCTTCCTTTCTTCCCTTATGAAATTTTGAAGGCATGGGTTGAAAGATACTGACTTATTGCCTCATGAATTCATTTGAGGTGGCATACATTGAAAGTGAAAGCACTATACACAGGTAGCTTATTGTACATGGTGATAAGAAACCTATTACTTAACTTGGCTGAACCCCTGCCAAGAATTGCTCTTAAAATCATCTTGGAATTGCATACTTGTGCTATACCTTAAAGAAAGCAAACTTATTCTTTCTAGTAAGAGATAGTAAGTGGTGGTCCAGAAACGTGCATGTCCACTCTCCATTCCCCTATGAGAGACAGTGCCATTTGAAAATTAAGAACTAGACATTATGGTTTACACAAGATAGTTAACATGTTTTGATAAATTATTGCTAGAATTACTCAGAGTTGATAGTTTTATCAGTCGGTGTAGATTAAGCACTGCTGCAAATGACCCCTGGGACTTCACTGGCCTTAAGGAACAATTATTTACTATTTGGTCATGTTATATGCTCATTTTAGGTAATTCTTTCCTATGTACCCATCTCCTCTGCACCTTAGAACACAGTGTGACAGAAGAGCCACTTTTAAGGATACTGCCGTTGTAATGACAGAGGGAAAAAGGAAGGTAGTAGACATGATAGTTTTTAAAACTTGTGCTTAGCAGTGGCATGCATGTCACTTCCACTTTTATTCTGTTTGTTACAATACCAATGCTGACTTTTATCATGGGCCCTTTACATATGCATAGAATGATCCAGGTTTAAAGCTGACTGATATCCAATGAATGAGTCATGTTTTCTGCCTTGCTATGAAGTGTCTCTTGGTGTCAAACACTCTTTTGGCAACACTGACATAAGTTAGATTCATGACTTTGTGCTGACTTTCACAAAAACTGGATGAAATGTTGGGGTTTTTCATCCTCATCTGCAAGCATCAATTTCAGCTAACTTTCATTTTATGGTTGTAATTACAGCCAACATTACCCTAGTTGAATGTCCGTGCATCACACTTTTAGAAGCACTGTAATCTATTAGCCATCACCACAGATCCTTCTCAGAGTTCTGCTTGTTTGACTTTTGTTGATTTGTGCTATTTCAGAATTTTATATTTCTCTTGTCTTTGAGGAACCCAGCAAACTTCCATACCATCAAACTCTGAGCAACAAAGGAAAATTAAAACTGAGTTTCTCATTTAATACCACTGCTCTTATCAATCCATTGTTGTGTATTCCTTTAGTAAAAGAAGTGTCCTGTAGGTCCTTCTAAGAACCAAAAGAGTTTAACAGTTTTCTGATAATGAAGTAAAGTCATCTTAGTATGCCAACTTCTTATCTCCTTCCTCAATTCTCTACAAAGGCTGTTCTCCTATCCACATCACATTTACTCTAGGGCATCGGGTTTTTAAAGTTTCAACATATCATTTAAGCCATGTATCTGGTTTAGCTCCTTATGACTTTCTTCAAAGCTAAATCTTTTTTTTTAAATCACATTATTTAAAAGTAATTATACACAAAAATCTAGAAATTTAATGTTGAACTGTAGGAGAGTTTCCCATATAAAGAATTCCAACAAATTTCAGATGTTAGTTTGCTTATTTTCTAGACTTTGTAGACATATTCTGAAATGCTTAATTTTATATCAAATAAATGCCCTGGTCAAAAGGAAGTCTGTTAATCTTGATAATTAAAAAATATATTAGAAAAATACAGTGTCAAGTATGATCAATCAGATCACAATTTCTAATGCTACTTCTGAAAAATACTGTGTTTTCCAGACTATGTTTTCTGGCTTCTATCCTAGTGGTACCAATTTGCTCACTGGCCACATGTTGCATAATTGCAGGCTTTGAGTCTTTGAGAACGCTGCTGGCATCAATTGCTGTGTGATCCATTTACATATTAAAAGAGTCAAAGGCACATGGTTATATCAGTAGAGCTAGTTCATGCCATAGCCCTTAATGCTTTGAAATTAATAAAATTTATCACTATCTTTACTCATAACCCAAGCCAAAAAGATTCCTATGGGTGTGATGAAGGGGAAATTCTGGTGGGCTCTCTTAAAATGCTAACAACTATTACTTGGAGAAAAAATATAGTTTGGTATTCCACATTTCCCAGTACATTATTTGGGTGGTCAATTTTGTTATCAGTTGCGTCTTAAACTGGAAGGGCTGCAATCTTACTGGAGCACAGAAAACCTTTCAAACATCATGGCTAGTTTTAAAAAACATGTTTTTAACAAAACTATCCATTTCTTCAGGCATTGGTGGATCTACATAAGAGTAATATGACAAGACAAGAGTTATTTTGGTTTTTAATCATACAAAATTAGTATAACTTAATCTAGCCAAACTTTGTAACAAGGTGTAGTTTAGAAAAAACCTTGCTTTTGACATTTGTAATAAAAGTCACATGTATAAGGCCAAGATAAATTTAATGTCACTCGATAGTCCTATATCTTGATACAACCTCACCTCTAATTTCATCCAGTTCTCAGACAGTATTGCATAATGATTATGGTTTTGAAGCAAAGTTAATTTTTCTCCAAACTCTAAATCTCTACAAGTGAGGTGTGTGATCTTCCTTTACTCATGTAATTTTTCTCAGCCCATGTCTTTATCAGCACGATACATATCTTAGTACTTATCCCATGGAATAAGTGGTCAACAAATTTTTACTGTTATTATTGCTATATTTTTAATGTATTTGCTATATTTTAAAATTTTTTTAAATTTTTAATTGACAAAATATATTTTTACCTATTATGAAGTAAAATGTGGAATGATTAAATTAAGCTAATTAACATATCCATCACTTAACATTACTTTTTATGGTGAGGACATTTGAAATATACTCTTAGTGCCTTTAAATTATGTACTGTTATTAACTATAGTTACCATGCTGTGCAATAGTTTTCAAAATTTATTCCTCCTATCAAACTAACTGTATCATCTGACCAACTTTTTCCTATCTTCTGCCTCACTGCCCTGTCCTCCACCTCTAATAGCCACTATTTTACTCTACTTATATGAGTTCAAATTATTTTAGGAGTCTACATTTAAGAGAGAACATTTAGTTTTCATCTTTCTGTGTCTGGCTTGTTTGATCTAACATATCCTCTAGGTCATTTGTGTATTACAAATCACGTGATTACCTTTTTTTTTTTAAGATCAAAGGTTACTAGAGGTGGAGGACAGGGTAGTGAGACAGAAGATAGGAAAAAGTTGAAATACTCTCATTCATCCTATCAGATCATAGTGGAATGAAACTAAAAATCTGCAGCAAAAGAAAGTACAGAAATTACACAGGAACATTCAGAATGAATAATAAATTGAATGATTTATGGATCATAGAAGAAATCAATGGAGAAATTTAAAAATTCCAAGAATCAAACAATCATAGAAGCATAATATATCAGAATCTGTGGGACAGAATAAAAGCAGTTCTAAGAGGAGTTTTAACAGTAACAGTTGGCTGCTGTGCCAACCTGACAGGATTAAGCTACTCCTAGAGAGGTGGTTGGATCATGAGACACTGCATACATCATCAGATTACTGCACTTTTGTTCTTTCTTTGATTAGCTGTATTTCTAGGTACTTAATTTTTGAAGCTATCATGAATAGAATTGCTTTTACTATTTTCTTTCTCACCCTGATCATTACTGGTGTCGAAGAATGCTATTGATTTTTTGTGTTAAATTTTTTATCCTGCTACTTTGCCGAATTTGATTACTAGGTATAAAAGCCTTTGGGGAGAATTTGTTTTTTTGTTTTTTTTTTTTGCCTTCAATGTAAAATTTCACATCATTTACAAATATGGATAGATTTCTTCTTTTCCTATTCATATCCCTTTTATTTCTTCATCTTGCTTGATTGCCATGGTTAGAGCTTCAAGTACTATACTTAACAGGAGAGATAGGAGTGGACCACCTGGGGTTATTCCTGAAATGCTTTCAGTTTTTCCACATTCCATATTAAATTGACTGTGGGTTTGTCCTACATGACTTTTATCAGTTTGAAATAAGATCTTTCTGTATATTTTCAGCAAAGTTTCTAATTGTGAATGGATGTTGGATTTCACTGAAGGATTTTTCTGTGTCTATTCAGAACATGTGACTTTTATCATTGATTCTATTTTTATGGAGTATTACATTTATCGATTCATGCACGTGGAACCATCCGTGCATCCCCAGTATGAAACCAGCTTAGTCACGGTATATGATGTATTTCACATGTGGTGGGATTCTGTTTACAAGTTTCTTATTAAGGAATCTACGTCTATGTTCATCAAGCATATTGGCCTATACTATTTTTTTTTCCTTAGCTCCTAATCTCCTAATCTAGTATCAGGGTAATGCTGGTTTCACAGAAGAAATTTGGTAGTATTTCTTCCTGTTCTATTGCTTGGAAAATTTGAGGAGCATTGGTATTAGTCCCTTTCTAAAATTCTGGAAAAATTCAGCAGTAAATCCACAGAGTTTTCAGCTCTTCACAGTTGGTAGAGATTTTATTATTAAATCAGTTTTATTAATTTTTATTGACTTGGGACTTTTAAATATATTCTTGGTTCAGTTTTAATAAGTCATATGTGTCTAAGAATTTATTTTTTTCTGAATATGCAATTGATTGGAATATAAATTTTCAAAATAATTTCAAATAATCCTGTGGATTTCAGTGGTGTCTGTATGATTTCAACTTTAATTTTAAAAATTTTGACCTTCTTTTTTTTCTTCTAGTAATAATAGCTAAGAGTTTTTCATTCTTTATCTTTTCAACAAACCAACTCAAAAGAGGAATGAATATAGAAAATATGGTATATGCACCTAACAAAATACTCAGCTGTAAAGAAGAATGAAATCATGTCATTTGCAGGCAATTGGATAGAACTCGAAAACATAATATTAAATGAAATATGCCAGCTCAGAAAGTTAAATATTGCATGTTTTCTTCTATGTGACAATCTTAAAATTTAAATAAATAAATGAATAAAAAAAGGATAAATGACAAGAAAAATAGGAGGTAGACTTTAGAGATTAGGAAAGAAATCAGGAGGGGATGAGAGGAAAGGGAACAGGGAGTAAAAGAACTGAAATATTTTTAAGGAGAAATTCCCAGCGCAAAAAGGAAAACAACAAAAACAACAACAAAAAGAACATTGTAACACGAGTTAAATGGGGAGAATGATGTAGCGGGACAACACTGGACACTTATTTGGTTATGTATTTTGTTTAGAGGGAAGTTTTATATATATATATATATATATATATATAGTTTATAAACTGATAGGAAAACTGACTAGAAGTATTAGCCTTAGTGAGCTAAATACTAGAAAAATAATCATAGTGAATGGACTTCACAACAAGAGAAGACAGTTTAATGTACTTAGTGGAAGTTAAGACAATATGGTAATTATAACTTAGGAAATACGATAACCAAAAGAAACCTGAATGAAGAGAAATTAAATAAATACAAGTAGGATAAATCAGTAAGAAAAAAATCTTTTAATTGATTAAAAAACTACTCAGCAATTTCTTACCTAGAAAATAAAAGCTCATAAAAACTGCAAAATAGAGAAACGGATGAAAACTAATAAGCCAAACAAATGTGGTCCAAAAGAAAATTAGGGAATAAATTTGATAGACAAAATTACATATATGCACAACAGAAATCAAATATATACATATGTATCTTTATATATTTAGTTGGCATAATCAGACAAAAGGATATAACAATCATGAATATACATGCTTCTATGTTACAATCTCAAAATATATAAACTAACAAATAATGGAAAATGGAGAGGTATAATTAAAAGAATAATAATAATTGGATATTTAATGTGCCTTTTTCTGAAATAAGAAATAAGGCATAGAAAAAAAAGGATGCATGCATGTGTATAAATAACGCATATATATACATATATATGATTTGGAAAGAAGGGAAAGGAATAAACATGAGAAAAGGAAAAAAATGGAAACAAAGTCTTTGTAAATAGGGAGGGGTGGATGGTTTGAAGGGAGGGCAGGGAAATGGGGAAAAAAATAAGAACCAAGATACATCATGTAAAGGTACAAACTCCCAATAATGAAAGTCAGCATATTGTATACCTAAAATGTACCAATAAAATTAGTGGAAAAAAAAGATTTGGAAAATGAGATTAATAAAGTTGTTTTAACTTGTCTTTTCCCCAAATTTTCTTGTTTAAGTCAAATATGTAATGAGTAGTCAGGCATAATTTTTGATATCACATATAAAATCAATGTATAGCAAAACTTGCCACACATATAAGTCAAGTACTTCATATTCATTGTCATATTCTGAATATTTACATTTAAATATCTTTAACTATCTCAGAGGTGACTTTGAAAATATTTTTCTATGCTTATACATTAAAATTTTATCAACTAATTTATTTAATGCTTGTTTGTTATCACAATAAGAAATTCTGTATTAATTATTAAATACTTGAAATTGTTTGATATATACAAAAATGACTATTAATATTTCCAAATTAAAGAATCACAAAACAGACTGATAGTTAAATGTTGAGAGGGACTAAGCTGAATAATTACAGAGAAATATATCATTTTGACAAGAGTTAATACAAACTGACTATACTAAAATATAATCGTATGTTTTTGTGTTACTAAATAAAATATGATTTCATGGTTGTACCATAAAGGGTATAGTTTTATGTGTATATATTTTTAGTACTGGGGAGCGGACTCTGTCCTTGTACTTGCACGGCAGGCGGTGGAATCACTGAGGTAAATCCCAGGCAGGCGTATAGTTTTTAAAGGATACAAGTATTTCCAGAAAAATTTCTACTTAAAATCTCATCTTGTGAGGTTGAATTAAAAGCAGAATTTTCCAATTGAAATTTTAGAAGGAGACAATCTTTAGAAAATATTGGACAACAATATTTACATCAAAACGTCTTTGATGCAGGCAGTCAAGCTTATACAAATATGAGGAGAAAAGATTAAAATGAGGTAACCAAAGTATAATTTTTCTTCTGTAATAAAACTTTAAATCAACAGATTTTAAAGCAAAGTTTAAGAAAACAGATTGTTAAAGCTCAAACCCTCGCTAGTCTGACTTTATTTGGGCTTGTAATCCACTGAGTCGATGAACTCTTTACTGTATGTCATTCTACTTATATTTTTACTTATGTTCTTATCCAGGTGAGGTTTCAATCCTGGGTTCAATCAAAATAACCACCTCTATATTTATGCACTTGACTCTCTTACCCTTCTCTTGCTTTGTCTGATCTGCTTGGTGAAACCACAGATTTGATTAATCTAGAGGTCTATGATGTCCTTAGCCAGATAAATATGATTAAATAAAGATGTCCAATGCAACAGACTTGTCACGTTTTATATTCAAGGTCACAAACTTGTCAGAGGTCTCAGTACTCTCAGACAATCGTACTACATATCTCAGGCTATTCACTTAGACTGTTTTCTTGGGTATTTCACATTTTATTTCTTCAAAGTCCATACTTTTTTATATATATTCTTTTTCTCAGCTGATGACCTTTCTTCCTACTTTCTTGAAAAAAACTGAAATAGTCAGAAAAATTCTCCAGACTCCCTGGCCATATTTACTCACTCTTCAAAACTTACACTCAGAATACTCTGGTTCCCCAGCAGTGAGCAGAAATCAGCTATCTAACTTTCTCTTCAAGTCAGTTTCTCTAACCTCTCTTGCCTAGTAAGAACATCACTCTTTTAAGTTTACATTTTCTTCTCTGTATTAACATTGTATGCTCGCCACAGGATCAACTCTAACTGTAAAATATGTTGTAATTTATCATTCCTTAAAAATAAAAATCTTTTAAATTTACCACCTAGCTTTACCTTAAAGCATGAGAAAAACAAAAACAAAACATAACAAAAGACAAAAGACAACTGTACTCAGCATACAGGTAACGTCCTTTTTCCATTCTCTCCTGTTAGCAACATACTACTAGGTTTAGTTGATCTAATTCTTTAATAGATGTACTCTTTTTCATTCTAGCTACTTAAATTAACATTTTACTTGCAACATTCCCCTGAAACTCCTCAGGTCAAAGTCATCAATGACGTTCAGGCAGCTAACTGCAAATGATACTTCTTATTGGAGTGTTTGAACAATCGATCGCTCCTTCCTCCTTGGTAGTCTTTCTTTATTGGATTCTAGGACAATTCACTGTACTGAGTTTTCTGGCATTCCCACAAAATTTACATCCATCTAGAACTGTGAATGTAACCATTATGTGGAAGCTCTTTGCAGGTATAATCAAGCTAAGATGAGATCATACTGAATTAAGGTAGGCACTAGATTTGGTATGACTGGTGGGAACATTGGAAACAGAGAAAGGGAGAGAGGGAAGACAATGTAAAGACACACATAGAGAAACCCATGTGGACATAGAAGCATAGGTTGGAATGATTCTTCTACTATCCAAGGAGCACTAAAAATTGTCCACTTTCACTAGAGACTAGAAGAAGCAAGCAAAGATTCTGTCTTCAAGTCTTCAGAAGCGGCATGAGACTACTGACATTTTGATTTTTGAAACCCAATGTGCAGAACTGTGAGAGAAGGAATTTCCAATTTTTTAAGGCTATAGTTAGTGGTACAATTCTACGGCAGCTCTAGGAAATATAAACACCTACTCATGTCTATGCTTCTTCCACACTGATTACTCTTTCTTGGTCATCTTCACCAGTTCTTGCTTTTCACTGACCTATTAACATTGGAATTTCCATAAGATTCCACTTTGATTTTTTCCTCTACATACATTTTGTAGAGGAATGTGTCAGTACTCTGATTTTTGTGTCCTATCCCTGCTTTCACTATTATGGAGACGTGGAGTTGAGAAGCTTCATTGCATTTCTCCTTCCAACAGCCACCATCTACAGCTATTTTTCTTTCTTTTTTGGGGGAGGCGAGAATTGTCCTTGAGCTTTTGGAGTTTGCTTTGTTTCTACTAAACACTAATGTATTTGGAGAAGTGTAATAACACACATATTTTAAATGGATCGCTTTGGCTACCATACTGATAATAGAATTTGGAAGGTAGGGACAGTTTCATAGAGATTATTAGTAGTCCATTACCACACCCCCAACACACACACACACACACACACACACAATTCTGTCCTCACATATCACAGGAAAATAATGGAGGAACACTTCTTTCTACTTATGTTCTTGAGCAATATTTAGAAGCAGTGATGATTGCTTAAATACTTCACAAACTCATTAGAGTGATGTTTTCACTTGCTTTGAATGAACCCATGCCAGAGACCTGAAACTATGTGTTGTAACTGATTTCACCATTTTTTTCCTCCACAATATTTTCTCTTCAGGTACGTTCAATAAATACCTACCTTCCCCACAACTTTAATTTCACAAAACACAGTTACGACAAGGCTACAGTAGGAAAATGTTAACTTCAAGAGAAAAAAAGAATACAATAAATAGGATATAATTATAAATATCATCATGTGTGAATTGATCGAGAACTTAAGTAAATTGTGCTCCATATATACACATGGATCATCACTGCAGCCAAATAAAAAGAATGAAGAAAGCTCACTTTATTTTGGTGTGGAAATATATCTACAATACTAACTTGATTCAGGTAAACATGGGT
The DNA here is from genome assembly GCF_053883595.1 of Heterocephalus glaber. Classification (NCBI taxonomy): domain Eukaryota; kingdom Metazoa; phylum Chordata; class Mammalia; order Rodentia; family Bathyergidae; genus Heterocephalus; species Heterocephalus glaber. The sequence goes on along the minus strand of NW_028258327.1, from coordinate 13,958,484 downwards.
AATGAGTATTTATATTAATAAGACAAAAGGGATATATTTATTATTGCCTGCAGATATGTCAATGAAAATGGTACTCCTGTCTAGATTGTTTTCTGTCTATCTTGTACTCTCTGAGTCAGTTGTTTCTGTCTTTTTCTCATTATTCTGTGAAATCCTAATAATGTATGCAAATACTTGAAGAAAATACATATTTGCTTCCCAAAGGTAAACAATAAGTTTCTGGAACCATACATATATATTTAGAAAAACAACACAAGCATAATCAATATATTTCTATAAATTTCAATGTCAGTATTCTACTGCAAATATACCTAATTGTTATAAAACTTTAAACAAAAGTCTTGATGTATTCCAAATTATGGGAATTCATGTTCACAATTAATTTAAAATTATTAATTTTTAATAGATGATCTTATAATTTTATACATAAAGAGCCCATTTTATATTTTTCTCTCAAACCAGTTTGTTTCCACAGAGAATTGATCGCTTTTGAAAAGAGAAATCTACAATTAATTTTTATTTAACACTATATTATATAAGTTTTATTTATTTATTTGGTTATTATTTATTTATCTATTTATTTAGAGATAGGGTCTCACTATGTAGCCCAGGATGGTCTAGAATTCACTGTGTAGCCCAGACTGACCTTAAACTTGTGGTGATCCTCTTGCCTCAGCTCCTAAGTACTAGGATTGCAGGCATGCACAACCATGACCAGCTAAAATGTGTTAGAACTCACATAGAAGTAGATCACCTAACAAAATGAGCACTCACATACTCATGATTAAGATTTAATATTTGTGTAATGTTATAAATTTTTAATGAATTCTTTTAAGTAAATTACAATAATGCTTATATATTCATCTTAAATACTTCTGAATGTGACCCTAACTGGTAAGAATGGTTTCTATATAGAATATTATTAAGGTATGAATAGTTAACAATAAATCTATAATATAATATAATAACCATTTTATATTTAAATGTCTCTAGCAGTCTTATCCAATTATCCTGTAGAATTGGTAAGAAAAATTTAAATGGTACTCCTTTAATATAAATAAAAAAATTTAAGAAGGATAATGCTATCTATAAATTTTTATCAGGCATTGTATGTCTTACCTTAGAATGGGTATTTATATATCTGTTATGTGAACCTATAAAATTATTTATGTTTCCTGTGAATTTGACTATTTTCTTTACGTCAGGTATTTCTAGATTCCCCTATGATACCTCACACTAGAACATTTGTGAATGAAAATATCTACCTTGCATTTATTCATTTTCTTATATTACACTCTTAAAAGAAGAACTGCTGGTTCGTGGTAGGAAGGCATAGATTGCTAGATTTTAAAAATTAATTATATAGGTACATTTAATGTATACTATATAATGACATTCATCATGGGAAATTTGCACCTTTACATAATCTCTCTTGGTACATATTTTTTCCCCATTCCCCTGCCTCCTTTCAAACTCTTTACCCCTCCCTATCTACAAAGACTTTGTTTCCATTTTTTCTTTTTCTCATATTAATTCCATTCCCTTCTTTCTTTTCCCCTACCCCTTCCATTTCCCTTTCCCCTTTGCCTCTTTTTTTCATATTTCACATTATCTAATGTACCTTTCAGTCTTTATTTACACTTTCAATTTCTCACACTAGAGAAACTATTTGGTATTTACACATGTGTATCCTATTTTTTCACTTAAGAGTATCACCTCAATGTGTACCCATTTAGATATAAACATCTCTAGTTTCTCATTCTTTATGGCAGAATAATTGCTCCATTTTGTAAAAAAAAAAAAAAAAATTTTTTTTTCTTTATCCAGTCCCCACTTGATGGGCAATTGGGTTGTTTCCAAATTTTAGATATCAGAAATTGTGCTGCTATGAATGTGGGGGCACATATATCACTGTGGTATGATTCTTTTAAACCTTTGGGGAAGATACCCAGCAGGGGAATAGCTCGGTCAAATGGGACTTCCAGTCCTAGTTCTTTGAGGTATCTCCATAATGATTTCCACAGTGGTTGCACCAGTCTACACTCCCACCAGCAGTGGAGCAGTGTTCCTCTTTCCCCACAGCCCCGCCAGCATTTGTTATTGGTGGATTTCATGATAGCAGCCATTCTTTCTGGAGTGAGGTGGAATTTCACCATTGTTTTCATTTTCATCTCTCAAAGACCAGTGACCTTGAACATTTTTTCATATGTTTATTTGATATTTCTGCTTCTTTGTCTGAGAAATGTCTCTTCATTTCAGATACCCATTTTTGGAATGGGTCTGGAAATGTGGGAGGTCTGATTTTTAAAATTTTTTGTATATTCTAGATAGCAGACCTTTCTCTGAGAGACAGCAGGTGAAAATTTATTCCCACATTGTGTGTTGTCTCTTCACACTGTTGGTGGTTTCTCTGGCTGTGGAGAAAATTTTAGGTAAGAAGAGATCCCACCTGTTGATTCTTTGTGCTAGTTCATGGTCAACTGAGGTTTTGTTCATAAAATCTTTTCATACACCAATGTCTTCAAAAGTTCTACTGAAACTCTGTTCCAGCCGATTCAGTGTTTCTGTTTTAATATTTGCATTTTTAATCCATTTTGATTTTAATTTAGCACATGGTGAGAGATATAGGTCTAGTTTTGATCTTTGGCAAGTTGAAACCCAATTTTTCCAGCACCATTTATTAAAGAGGCTATCTTTTCTCCAGTGAGGGTGTTTGGCTCCTTTGTCATAGATGAGGCGGCTGAGTGTGTCTAGAGTTGTTTCTGCATCTTCTAATCTATTCCACTAGTCCTCAGGTCTGTTTCTTTGTCAGCACCATGCTGATTTGATCACAGTAGCTTCGTAGTGCAGTTCCACATTGGGGATTGTGATCCCCACACCCCCAATGTCTCTGTTGCCTACAATTGCTTTTGCTCTTCTAGGTCACTTCTTGCTCCAGATGAATTGTTGGATTCTTTTCTGAAGGTCCCTGAAGTAGTATGCTGCTGGGATTTCAATTGGGATTGTATTGAATCTATATAGCAGTTTTGGAAGTATGGCCATTTTTACTATGTTGATTCTTCCTACCCAGGAGCAGGGGATGTCTGTCCATTTTCTGATATCATTTTTCAAACTTTCTTTTCAGAGTGCTATGGTTTTCAGAGAAGAGGGCTTTGATTTCTTTTGTTAGGTTGATTCCTAGGCATTTCAGTTTTTTTCATGCTATTGTGAAAGGAATTGATTGCCCCATTTCTCTCTCAGGGAGCCTGTTGTTCGTGTAGAGGAAAGCTATTGTTTTTTGTGTGTTGACCTTGTATCCAGCTACTTTACTGAATTTGGTTATTAAGTCTAGAATACTTTTGCTGGAGTTCTTAGGGTCTTCTATATAGAGTATCATGTCATCTGCAAATAATGAGAATTTGACTTCTTCACTCCCTATCTTTATGTTTTATCTCTTTCTCCTGTCTAATCGATGTGGCTAATATTTCCAATACTATATTGAGCAGGTGTGGCTATAGTGGACATCCTTGTCTTGTTCCTGATTTTAATGTGGAGAATTTCAGGTTTTGACCATTTAGTATGGTGTTGGCTGCTGGTTTTTCATAGATGGCTTTTATCAGATTGAGGTAGAGACCATCTATTCCAATTTTTTGTAGTGTTTTCATCATAAATGCATGTTGTATTTTGTCGAATGCTTTTTCTGCATCTATTGAAATGATCATATGTTTTTGTCTTTGGTTCTATTAATATAGTGTATTACATTCATTGATTTGTGTATGTTGAACCATCCCTGCATCCCTGGGATAAATCCCACTTGGTCAGGGTGTGTGATATTCTTGATGATCTTCTGCATTCTATTTGTCAGTGTCTTATTTAGGATTTTTGCATCTATGTTTATTAGTGAGATTGGCCTATAGTTCTCTTTTTTGGTTGAGTGTTTTTCTTTTTGGGGAATCAAGGTGATGCTTGCTTGCAGGAATGAATTCGGGTGTAGTGCTTCTCTTCAATTCCATTGAAGAGTTTAAACAGTAGTGGCAGTAGTTCCTCTCTAAATGTCGTGTAGGATTCAGCAGTGAAGCCATCAGGACCTGGGCTTTTCTTAGTTGGTAAGATTTTAATTATGTTTTCAATTTCATAGATTGATATTGGGTCGTTTAGAATATTTAGGTCATCTTCGTTCAACTTTGATAATTCATATGTATCTAGGAATCTGTCCTTTTCTTCTGTATTATCCATCTTATTGGCATACAGTTTCTTGAAGTAGGTATTGATGATCCTCTGGATTTCTGCTGAATCCATTGTAACTTCATCCTTTTCATTCTTGATTGCATGGATTTGGGTTTTTTCTTTCCTTTTTCTGATAAGGTTGGCTAAGGGTTTGTCAATTTTGTTGATTCTTTCAAAGAAACAACTCTTGGCTTCATTGATTTTTTTGCATCTTTCTTTTAGTCTCCATTACATTAATTTCTGCTCTGATCTTTATAATTCCTCTCTTGTATGAGCTTTGGGTTTGTCCTGCTCTTCTTTTTATAGAAGTTTGAAGTTCACACAAGGTTGTTTAATTGGGCTTGCTCCATTTTCCTAATATGAGTATTCACTGCTGTGAATTTCCCTCGTAAGACTGCTTTTATTGTGTCCCACAGATTCCGATATGTTTTATTGTCATTGTCATTTAATTGTAGGAGCTGTCTGATTTCTTCTTTAATTTCCTCTGTGACCCATTGGTTATTCAGAAGTGTGTTGATCAATTTCCAGGTGTTTATGAAATTCTTGCAGTTTCTTTTGCTATTGATCTCCAACTTCATCACACTATGGTCTGACAATATACAGAGGATAATTTAATTCCGTTGCACTTACTTAAACATGTTCTATAAGAGAGTATGTGGTCTATTTTGGTGAACGACCCATGTGCAGCTGAAAAGAATGTGTATTCTGATTTTGTGGATTGGAGCACTCTGTAAACATCTGTTAAGTTCATTTGTCGAAGAGTTGGAGAGCTAGTATTTCATTGCTTGTTTTTTGTCTGGTTGATCTATCTATTTGTGACAGTGAGGTACTGAGGTCCCCCACTGCTATTGTATTAGTGCTTATTTGATTTTTCATGTCCATTGGTATTTGTTTTATATAGTTGGGTACACTAGTGTTTGCTGCATATATGTTTATGATTGTCATCGCTTCCTCTTGGATTGTTCCCTTTACAAGGATATAGTTTTCTTCTTTGTCTCTCTTAACGAGTGTGGCTTTGAAATCCACTTCATCTGCAAAGAGGATAGCTACTCCTGCTTTTTGGGGGGTTCCTGTAGCATGGAGTATTATTTTCCACCCTTTAACTTTCAATCTATGAGTTTCTTTTTGAGTTAAGTGTGTTTCTTATATGTAGCATATTGTTGAAATTTGGTTCTTGACCCATTTTGCTAGTCTATTTCTTTTGACTGATGAATTGAGACTATTAACATTGATGGTTATAACTAATAGGTATTGACTTATTCTTGTCATGACTTTTTCTTTTTGTTGGATTCTCCCAATTTGCTTTTAATTTCTTATTATGCCCAATGGATTCATTCTGCTGGGCTTCCTGGGGTTGTGATCCTTGTTGTCTTTTCCTAGGATATTGTCTAAAAATTTTGGAGTATTTATTTGGTATTCATGAAGTTCCTAAGGTGCTCTTTGTCATGAAAGTATCTTATTTCTCCATCAATTTTGAAAGATAATTTTGTGGGCTACATCAATCTGGGTTGGAGGCTGTTTTCCTTCAAGGCTTGAAATATGTCACTCCAAGCTCTTCTTCCCTTGAGGGTTTGCATTGAGAAGTCTGCTGTGATTCTGATGGGCTTTCTCTTGTATGTGATTTGTTTCTTTTCTCTACTTGTAGAATTTTGTTCTTCTATTGGGTTACTGGAAGCTTAACTATTATATGCCTTTTGTAGATTATTTTATTAATCAAGACTAGTTAGAGTCCTATATGCCTCACTTTTCTCTATGTCAACTTCTTTTCCTCTATTTGGGAAGTTTTCTGCCATTATTTCTGTGAACAGTTTTTTTATGTGGTCTGCACTCTCTCCTGTTTCTTCCTTGACTCCAATCATTCTGATGTTATTCTTCTTTGCATCATCTAGCAGCTGCTGGATTGATTTCTTGTGGTTCCTTGCTATTTTAAAGTAACTTTTCTTTTCCTGGTCATTAATTGCAATCTTATCTTCTATAACTGAAATTCTATCCTCACATTGGGTAATTCTGCTCTATAAACTTTCAATGGAGTTTTTAATCTGGAAATCTGTTTGCATCTGTTTTATGGATTCAATTTGTTTCTTAAGTTGGGATTCCATCGTGTTCCTCAGCTCCTCTATTTTTTTTTTTGATCTGTGTCTGCTCTAGATTTATTAATCATGTCTTGCACTATGGGCACAATCTCTGCTGTTGTCTGAGAAATTTTTTCTGATTTCATTTTTTCTAGATCTTCTTTTGTTGCCAGTTCAGGAATTCCAGGTGGTTGAGTATCAGATTGTTCCATCTTGTTTCTCTTTAGGGTTGCTTTAGGTGATCTGGAAGTCTGGTTTTGAGGCTTGTTTATGTGTCTTCTCATTACAATGTACTGCTGGCACCCATGTGGTTCACCTTCTCAGCACTGGGGGCAGCTCTGCTCCTCCATGCTGGTGGTGGTGGTAAGGTGGCCAGGCAGGTTCACCTCCTCTGCACTGGGGGGAGCCTAGCAAGCATGAGTCCCTGGGTTCCTATCCCAGCATTTGTGAAGGTTATTTCAAGATGAAGGGTCCCTCAATGGGGAGGCTTATGAAGCTGTGTCCCTAACATGAGATGCATCTTCTGGGGCTGGCTGGCTGCCTGAATTTGTTGGTCAAGGTTCTGGTTTAAGTAGACCCTTTCCTCTGGCAGTATCAACTATACCTTCAGGGAACTACCTCTTCTCAATCCTCTATAAATATATTTTTAATAATACCTAAAATATTTTTCCATGTTTGACTCTTAAACCTGAATTCCTTAACCTTTTTAAAAATTTCTGTTGCTATCTTATTCCTTTAGTATTTTTTTATGTTATTCTTTACAGACTTTGAAAATTTCCCTAATGTCTTTTATGCTATTTTGAAACATTAGGATACTGTCTTCAGTTTTTCTTTTGCAACAATTTAATAGCATTTTTCTATAACTTTGGGAAAACATTTGATAAATTTTCTTGCTTTTATATCAATATTTTATTAGTTATGTTTTCAAATTCTTTGGTTGATATTGGGTTGTTTCGAACTTTTAGGACTTCTTCATTCAACTTTGATAATTCATATGTATCTAGGAATCTGTCCATTTCTTCTGTATTTTCCATCTTATTGGTGTATTGTTCTTCTTTGCATTGTCTTGCAAATGCTGGATTGATTTTGCTTGGTCCCTTACTATTTTTAAGAAATGTTTCTTTTCCTGATCATAAATTGCAATCCTATCTTCTATATCTGAAATTCTGTCCTCACTTTGGCTTATTCTGCTGCATAAACTTTCAATGGAGTTTTTAATCTCCTAGAAATCTGTTTACATCTGTTTTATGCATTCCATTGGTTTCCTATGATGGGATTCCATTATATTCCTCAGCTCCTCTATTTTTTTATCTGTATTCACTATAGATTTATTAATCATGTCTTGTACTATGGGCACAATCTCTGCTGTTATCTCAGAAATTATTTCTCATTTCATTTTTTCCAGGTCCCCTTTTCATTGCCAGTTCAAGGAGTCCAGGTGGTTGAGTATCAGATTGTTCCATCTCCTTGCCCTTTGGAATTCCCTTAGGTGGTCTGGAAGTCTGGTTTGGGGACTTATTTACGTGTCTTCTCCTTTCTACAGATGCAGCCTGATGTGTCTTTGTTGAGGTGACTTTTTGCTCACCCAGTGGTCTTGAATTCTCAGCAAGCCATGGAGCAGCCTTTAGTCTGCTACTCACCAGTACAACAAATCCTGGGTTTAGTGTGGTGGCCTTCTAGACCCCTGAGCTGACCTGTTGTCTGGGCGGGCTTCTGGCTGGGGCCTGATCACACTTGGGATGGCCTCTAGGCATGCCTCTTGCTGGGGCCCCTATGTAGCTATTGTCTGTGAAGGTCTTTGATTGGGGGCTGTCCACCTCAGTTTCTGTTGTCTGCACAGGCTTTGGCTGGGACCTCCTCGCACTTATCAATGGTATCAGAGCAAGCCTCTGGGTATTGCTTGCGTACAGGTGGGTCCTTGGCAGTGGCTAATGGTATGGTGAGCCTCTGGCTGAAGCCCATGTGTGCATAGAGCCCCTTTCTGGATTGGTCTTTGGCTTGGGTGGGTGTGACCTGACACTGGGTATGGGAGGAGGCCTGGCTGGGATCTGCACACAGCTGCACTGGTCTGGTCCTCACAGTTGCTCCCTGGTATGTGCATGCACTCACTGATGGAATAGATTGCTAGATTTTTATTCATAGAAGTTTATTCTAACACTGAATGTGACTATATCACCACAGTACAGCATTGAGTACTATAGATGGTTGTACAAGTATGAAAAATAAAATCTTTTATATTTAACCCTCTTTCTCAAAATGTGTTTTCACATGCCTGCATAGACAACCATTTTAACATGCTCCATGTGTATCTTTTTATTTGAATACATTGCAAAGTGTATAAATATTTTATGTGTGCATAAATGGCATTGTTATATGGGTAAATAGTATTGTTTTATGGGTTTTTTTCTACTTAAAAATGAAGCACTGCTAATAAGATCCACTTTAAAAAAATATGTGAGCATTTTGGTTTTAGTCAATTGCTGCTAAATGTTGCATAACACTTCATGGTGGGCATTTGTCATATTTTGCCTCACCACATTCCTGGTGATGGATACAAGGTGATTTTTACTTCCTTCACACTGCATAATGTGGGAACCATCATCATATAGATCCCTACAAACAGGAGAAGAATTTTACCAATACTATATGTCAACTAATGGATTTTCTGTTTCAATGTAGATATGTATATTGTATACTTCATTTGACTAAATGTGATTGGAAGGCTTTCCAAAGTGTTTATCTCACTTTACACTGGCAGGCTATGAAGGTTTCTAGGTCTTAATATCTCTGCCAAATGCCTAGCATTATGAAACCATTTTTCCACTGGAGTTTTAATTTTCAGTTATTATTAATGATTTTAAGTATTTTTTCAATTACTAATTACACAGAAACATATGAAATTCTTGATATCCAGGCATTTTTGATTTATAAAATAGAGGAGTGACATATGGTTGAATCTAATTGCTTCATGGGTTTCTTCTACTATAAATAACCTGTTTTTTCCTCTTGCTTACTTTTTCTACAAAGATATTATCTTGTTATGTTTCTTTCCAGAGATTTTTATAGTGTAAAAATTTATTCCTTCTGAATTTTACATACTACAAATAACCTCTCTTTCTCTGCCTTATATATTGCCTTGTTTGTGATATACCACTTGATCAGAAAATCTTGACTTGGACATAATAGAAGTAATAGTAGTTGCTGTTCCAAGAAATATTTTAAATATTTTTGAATATTAAATCATTTAATACCCATTTAAATATGAGAAAGTTGAGACATAGAATGTTAAAGGATTGTCCAAATTCACTTCACCAGTAGTTCTTGGAGCTATTAACCAGTACTTTAGGCTTGTGTTTTTGAAGTTTTTTAAAATGATACTTGACCTTTTTGATTAGAATTATATTTTATCTAGATCACCTTTTGATGTAGACTAGATAAAGACTGTATTTTATTTTACAAGTAATGAAAAGTCTGTCCTTTCATTTTGATTTATGGAACTTATAAAACTTTGTTAATTTTTTTATACATAGATCTGTCTTTGTTGTATACCAATACTGTACTGCTATGGTATGACCTTATGTCTTGATACATGATTCAACATATCACATACTCTCCTCTTCTTCTAAAGACTATTTTAACTATTCATGTATCTTTATTCCTACACACACATTTTAAAGTAATGCAAAATATGTTTAAAAATATCAGACTGTAAGAAATGATTATAACAATAAAATAAAAAGTTTAAAGTGCGAGTACACTCTTAGAAAGAAAGACTTTGGAAATATAGTAAACCTAGATAATAGTTTTCTCAAAGCTGTCCTGAATCAGGTCTGTCCTGCAAAGTCAAAAAAATGGCAATCAAGATTGACTGGGTGAGTACATTACCAATGTGGAGGGAACCTTTGTGGTTTCAGACCTGGAGATTTACTGTGACCATTGTTGTTCTCACGTGGAAAATATTTTTGTAAAACACCAAGAATATGATAAAATCTTGAAAAAATATTGATATAAAAGCAAGAAAATTTATCAAATGTTTTCCCAAAGTTATAGAAAAATGCTATTAAATTGTTGCAAAAGAAAAACTGAAGACAGTATCCTAATGTTTCAAAATAGCATAAAAGACATTAGGGAAATTTTCAAAGTCTGTAAAGAATAACATAAAAAAATACTAAAGGAATAAGATAGCAACAGAAATTTTTAAAAAGGTTAAGGAATTCAGGTTTAAGAGTCAAACATGGAAAAATATTTTAGGTATTATTAAAAATATATTTATAGAGGATTGAGAAGAGGTAGTTCCCTGAAGGTATAGTTGATACTGCCAGAGGAAAGGGTCTACTTAAACCAGAACCTTGACCAACAAATTCAGGCAGCCAGCCAGCCCCAGAAGATGCATCTCATGTTAGGGACACAGCTTCATAAGCCTCCCCATTGAGGGACCCTTCATCTTGAAATAACCTTCACAAATGCTGGGATAGGAACCCAGGGACTCATGCTTGCTAGGCTCCCCCCAGTGCAGAGGAGGTGAACCTGCCTGGCCACCTTACCACCACCACCAGCATGGAGGAGCAGAGCTGCCCCCAGTGCTGAGAAGGTGAACCACATGGGTGCCAGCAGTACATTGTAATGAGAAGACACATAAACAAGCCTCAAAACCAGACTTCCAGATCACCTAAAGCAACCCTAAAGAGAAACAAGATGGAACAATCTGATACTCAACCACCTGGAATTCCTGAACTGGCAACAAAAGAAGATCTAGAAAAAATGAAATCAGAAAAAATTTCTCAGACAACAGCAGAGATTGTGCCCATAGTGCAAGACATGATTAATAAATCTAGAGCAGACACAGATCAAAAAAAAAAATAGAGGAGCTGAGGAACACGATGGAATCCCAACTTAAGAAACAAATTGAATCCATAAAACAGATGCAAACAGATTTCCAGATTAAAAACTCCATTGAAAGTTTATAGAGCAGAATTACCCAATGTGAGGATAGAATTTCAGTTATAGAAGATAAGATTGCAATTAATGACCAGGAAAAGAAAAGTTACTTTAAAATAGCAAGGAACCACAAGAAATCAATCCAGCAGCTGCTAGATGATGCAAAGAAGAATAACATCAGAATGATTGGAGTCAAGGAAGAAACAGGAGAGAGTGCAGACCACATAAAAAAACTGTTCACAGAAATAATGGCAGAAAACTTCCCAAATAGAGGAAAAGAAGTTGACATAGAGAAAAGTGAGGCATATAGGACTCTAACTAGTCTTGATTAATAAAATAATCTACAAAAGGCATATAATAGTTAAGCTTCCAGTAACCCAATAGAAGAACAAAATTCTACAAGTAGAGAAAAGAAACAAATCACATACAAGAGAAAGCCCATCAGAATCACAGCAGACTTCTCAATGCAAACCCTCAAGGGAAGAAGAGCTTGGAGTGACATATTTCAAGCCTTGAAGGAAAACAGCCTCCAACCCAGATTGATGTAGCCCACAAAATTATCTTTCAAAATTGATGGAGAAATAAGATACTTTCATGACAAAGAGCACCTTAGGAACTTCATGAATACCAAATAAATACTCCAAAATTTTTAGACAATATCCTAGGAAAAGACAACAAGGATCACAACCCCAGGAAGCCCAGCAGAATGAATCCATTGGGCATAATAAGAAATTAAAAGCAAATTGGGAGAATCCAACAAAAAGAAAAAGTCATGACAAGAATAAGTCAATACCTATTAGTTATAACCATCAATGTTAATAGTCTCAATTCATCAGTCAAAAGAAATAGACTAGCAAAATGGGTCAAGAACCAAATTTCAACAATATGCTACATATAAGAAACACACTTAACTCAAAAAGAAACTCATAGATTGAAAGTTAAAGGGTGGAAAATAATACTCCATGCTACAGGAACCCCCCAAAAAGCAGGAGTAGCTATCCTCTTTGCAGATGAAGTGGATTTCAAAGCCACACTCGTTAAGAGAGACAAAGAAGAAAACTATATCCTTGTAAAGGGAACAATCCAAGAGGAAGCGATGACAATCATAAACATATATGCAGCAAACACTAGTGTACCCAACTATATAAAACAAATACCAATGGACATGAAAAATCAAATAAGCACTAATACAATAGCAGTGGGGGACCTCAGTACCTCACTGTCACAAATAGATAGATCAACCAGACAAAAAACAAGCAATGAAATACTAGCTCTCCAACTCTTCGACAAATGAACTTAACAGATGTTTACAGAGTGCTCCAATCCACAAAATCAGAATACACATTCTTTTCAGCTGCACATGGGTCGTTCACCAAAATAGACCACATACTCTCTTATAGAACATGTTTAAGTAAGTGCAACGGAATTAAATTATCCTCTGTATATTGTCAGACCATAGTGTGATGAAGTTGGAGATCAATAGCAAAAGAAACTGCAAGAATTTCATAAACACCTGGAAATTGATCAACACACTTCTGAATAACCAATGGGTCACAGAGGAAATTAAAGAAGAAATCAGACAGCTCCTACAATTAAATGACAATGACAATAAAACATATCGGAATCTGTGGGACACAATAAAAGCAGTCTTACGAGGGAAATTCACAGCAGTGAATACTCATATTAGGAAAATGGAGCAAGCCCAATTAAACAACCTTGTGTGAACTTCAAACTTCTATAAAAAGAAGAGCAGGACAAACCCAAAGCTCATACAAGAGAGGAATTATAAAGATCAGAGCAGAAATTAATGTAATGGAGACTAAAAGAAAGATGCAAAAAAATCAATGAAGCCAAGAGTTGTTTCTTTGAAAGAATCAACAAAATTGACAAACCCTTAGCCAACCTTATCAGAAAAAGGAAAGAAAAAACCCAAATCCATGCAATCAAGAATGAAAAGGATGAAGTTACAATGGATTCAGCAGAAATCCAGAGGATCATCAATACCTACTTCAAGAAACTGTATGCCAATAAGATGGATAATACAGAAGAAAAGGACAGATTCCTAGATACATATGAATTATCAAAGTTGAACGAAGATGACCTAAATATTCTAAACGACCCAATATCAATCTATGAAATTGAAAACATAATTAAAATCTTACCAACTAAGAAAAGCCCAGGTCCTGATGGCTTCACTGCTGAATCCTACACGACATTTAGAGAGGAACTACTGCCACTACTGTTTAAACTCTTCAATGGAATTGAAGAGAAGCACTACACCCGAATTCATTCCTGCAAGCAAGCATCACCTTGATTCCCCAAAAAGAAAAACACTCAACCAAAAAAGAGAACTATAGGCCAATCTCACTAATAAACATAGATGCAAAAATCCTAAATAAGACACTGACAAATAGAATGCAGAAGATCATCAAGAATATCACACACCCTGACCAAGTGGGATTTATCCCAGGGATGCAGGGATGGTTCAACATACACAAATCAATGAATGTAATACACTATATTAATAGAACCAAAGACAAAAACATATGATCATTTCAATAGATGCAGAAAAAGCATTCGACAAAATACAACATGCATTTATGATGAAAACACTACAAAAAATTGGAATAGATGGTCTCTACCTCAATCTGATAAAAGCCATCTATGAAAAACCAGCAGCCAACACCATACTAAATGGTCAAAACCTGAAATTCTCCACATTAAAATCAGGAACAAGACAAGGATGTCCACTATAGCCACACCTGCTCAATATAGTATTGGAAATATTAGCCACATCGATTAGACAGGAGAAAGAGATAAAACATAAAGATAGGGAGTGAAGAAGTCAAATTCTCATTATTTGCAGATGACATGATACTCTATATAGAAGACCCTAAGAACTCCAGCAAAAGTATTCTAGACTTAATAACCAAATTCAGTAAAGTAGCTGGATACAAGGTCAACACACAAAAAACAATAGCTTTCCTCTACACGAACAACAGGCTCCCTGAGAGAGAAATGGGGCAATCAATTCCTTTCACAATAGCATGAAAAAAACTGAAATGCCTAGGAATCAACCTAACAAAAGAAATCAAAGCCCTCTTCTCTGAAAACCATAGCACTCTGAAAAGAAAGTTTGAAAAATGATATCAGAAAATGGACAGACATCCCCTGCTCCTGGGTAGGAAGAATCAACATAGTAAAAATGGCCATACTTCCAAAACTGCTATATAGATTCAATACAATCCCAATTGAAATCCCAGCAGCATACTACTTCAGGGACCTTCAGAAAAGAATCCAACAATTCATCTGGAGCAAGAAGTGACCTAGAAGAGCAAAAGCAATTGTAGGCAACAGAGACATTGGGGGTGTGGGGATCACAATCCCCAATGTGGAACTGCACTACGAAGCTACTGTGATCAAATCAGCATGGTGCTGACAAAGAAACAGACCTGAGGACTAGTGGAATAGATTAGAAGATGCAGAAACAACTCTAGACACACTCAGCCGCCTCATCTATGACAAAGGAGCCAAACACCCTCACTGGAGAAAAGATAGCCTCTTTAATAAATGGTGCTGGAAAAATTGGGTTTCAACTTGCCAAAGATCAAAACTAGACCTATATCTCTCACCATGTGCTAAATTAAAATCAAAATGGATTAAAAATGCAAATATTAAAACAGAAACACTGAATCGGCTGGAACAGAGTTTCAGTAGAACTTTTGAAGACATTGGTGTATGAAAAGATTTTATGAACAAAACCTCAGTTGACCATGAACTAGCACAAAGAATCAACAGGTGGGATCTCTTCTTACCTAAAATTTTCTCCACAGCCAGAGAAACCACCAACAGTGTGAAGAGACAACACACAATGTGGGAATAAATTTTCACCTGCTGTCTCTCAGAGAAAGGTCTGCTATCTAGAATATACAAAAAATTTTAAAAATCAGACCTCCCACATTTCCAGACCCATTCCAAAAATGGGTATCTGAAATGAAGAGACATTTCTCAGACAAAGAAGCAGAAATATCAAATAAACATATGAAAAAATGTTCAAGGTCACTGGTCTTTGAGAGATGAAAATGAAAACAATGGTGAAATTCCACCTCACTCCAGAAAGAATGGCTGCTATCATGAAATCCACCAATAACAAATGCTGGCGGGGCTGTGGGGAAAGAGGAACACTGCTCCACTGCTGGTGGGAGTGTAGACTGGTGCAACCACTGTGGAAATCATTATGGAGATACCTCAAAGAACTAGGACTGGAAGTCCCATTTGACCGAGCTATTCCCCTGCTGGGTATCTTCCCCAAAGGTTTAAAAGAATCATACCACAGTGATATATGTGCCCCCACATTCATAGCAGCACAATGCCTGATAGCTAAAAATTGGGAGCAGCCCAATTGCCCATCAACTGAATACTGGATAAAGAAAATGTTGCCTTTTAATAAACAGAGTACTACTCAGCCATGAAAAATTAGAAACTAGAGACATTTATAGCTAAATGAGTATACACTGAAGTGATACTCTTGAGTGAAATAAATAGCACACACATGGGTGAATACCGAATAGTTTCCCTGGCATAAGAAACTAAAAGTGTAAATAAGGACTAAAATATACAATAGATAATTTGAAATAGGATGAAAAGAGGCAAAGGGCAAGGGGAATTTGGAGGGGTTTGGGAAAGGAAAGTAGGGAATGGAATTAATATGAGAAAATGAAAAAATGGAAATAAAATCTTTTTAAGTAGGGAGGGATAGAAGTGATTGAAGGGATGGCAGAGGAATGGGGAAAAAAATAAGAACCAAGAGAGATTATGTAAAGGTGCAAATTTCGAATGATGAATGTCATTATATTGTATACCTAAAAAGTACCACAAAATTTAATTAAAATATATTTATTGAGAAGAAAGATAATATTTAACAGACTGGATATAAATCACAAAAAAGAAGTAAAATGGATTAAAGAATTAGAATTAAAATAGTGAAAAAGGGCAGACATAAAAGACTGACAATGTGGATGTCTCATATAAATAAATAGCTGCATCCCACTGAGTGAAAAGAGATAAAAAGCCATATTATGAAATAAATATGTTAAATTATAACTCCAATAAAGTACTCCAAAAATGACTATATTTATAAATTTTAAAGGGACAGTCTTCCTAACAATTAAGAGTCTGAATGACCAATTTAGAGATACACCCTAACAAAACAATTAAGTTTTAAAGATTCAAAAATCATCCTTTGAATATGCAGGAAAATGACTAGTAATGAGAAACCACTGTCTTTAAAAATTGTTATATAAAGAAAATAATATAATTAGCATTAGAGTTCTTTGTTAAATTTCTTTATGGCAGAACACATTGGAGCAACTTTTATTTGGATTCTTAGAAAAAACGTATGAGCCAAATATTTTATATTTGATCCTAGGCAGACATCTGTGGTCATGGAAGAATTTTGAGAATATTATTCCCATGTGCCCCTCTTGAAGAGTCAAATAGAAAATGAGATTCAGCTCTCTGAGAAATGATTGGTAAAATTTTGTATGGGTTCTGTTGGAGAATGTATAACATCTTTACCTTTGTCCTTAGCACTAAATAATAGGCATATTGATGCTATATATACAGTACATAATAATGGAAAATTTAACTCCACTAAGAAATATAAGAAGAGAATTTGGAAGTCCTCTGGATATTAAAATAAGCTCATTGATGATTTCATAGGTATAAACTGGAAACAGAAGGATGTAAGCATAAATTTGTTAGTGGGAGAGTAGTACAGGAACTTAAAGTGACTCAGTAGTGTAGCACAGAACTAAAGACTGCCTAATAAAACATTAGTATACAGGATAAAAAAATCAACATTAAAAAACAATACCTTTTCTGTATATCAATAATAAACTAGCAGAGAAAAAAAATCAGAAACAATTTATATTTACAATAAATAGCTTCATAAATAAATCAATAGCTAAGAATTAACTTGACCAAGAAGGTGAAGCCCTCTAACATGAAAATTATCGAACACTGAAGAGAGAAACTGAAGAAGACAGTAAAAGATGAAAAGACTTCCCGTGTTCATAGATCAGCAGAATAAATATTGTTAAAAGGGCCTTATGACCAAAAAAATCTACAGATTCAATTTAATCCTAGTCAAAATTCCACTGACATTCTTCACATAACTAGGAAAAAAACCTCCTAAAATTCATATAAAAATACTCTAGACCCAGAAGAACCAAGCAATCTTAAGCAAAAAGAAGTTAGGAGGCCTCACAATAACTGGTTTCCAACGATATTACTAAGCTATGCTAACAAAACAACATGGTAATGGCAAAAACTAGACCAATGAAATAGAATAGAGGACACAGAAACAAACTCAGTCAGCTAGAGCCATCTATTCTTGAAAAACAAACCAAAACTTTTCACTGGAGAAAAGACACCCTCTTTAAAAAATGGTGCTGAGAAAACTGAATATCCATGTGTAAGATTGAAATTATATCCCTGTCCCTTAAAAAAACAATTCAACAGACATTTCTCAGACAAAGAAGTAGAAATGGCAAATAAACATATGAAAAAATGTTCAAGGTCACTGGTCTTTGAGAGATGAAAATGAAAACAATGCTGAGATTCTACCTCATCCCAGAAAGAATGGCTGCTATCATGAAATCAACCAATAACAAATGCTGGCGGGGCTGTGGAGAAAGAGGAACACTGCTCTACTGTTGGTGGGAGTGTAGACTGGTGCAACCACTGTGGAAATCAGTATGGAGATACCTCAAAGAACTAGGACTGGAAATCCCTTTTGACCCACCTATTCCCCTGCTGGGTATCTTCCCCAAAGAATTAAAAGAATCATACCACAGTAATATATGTGCCCCCATGTTCATAGCAGCACAATTTGTAGTAGCCCAAACTTGGAAGCAAACCAATTGCCCATCAACTGGATACTGGATAAAGAAAATGTGTTTTTTAAAAAATAAAATGGAGTACTACTCAGCTATAAAAATGAGAAAATAGAGACATTTATAGCTAAATGGATGCACACTGAGGTGATACTCTTTAAGTGAAATAAATAGGACACACATGTGTAAATACCAAATAGTTTCTCTAGCGTGAGAAACAGAAAGTGTAAATAAGGACTAAAAGGTATAATAGATAATGTGAAATATGTAGAAAAGGGGCAAAGGGGAAAGGGAAGTGGGAGGGATAGGGGAAAGGAAAGAAGGGAATGGAATTAATATGAGAAAATGGAAAAATGGAAACAAAGTCTTTGTAAATAGGGAGGGATGGAGGGGTTGAAGGGAGGGAAGGGGAATGGGGGAAAAACAAGAACTAAGAGAGATTATATAAAGGTGCAAATTTCTAATGATGAATGTCATTATATTGCATATCTAAAATGTTCCAATAAAATTAATTTTTAAAAAATCAATTCAAAATGAATCAAAGACCTAAGTATAAGAATTAAAACTCTCAAACTGCTAAAAGAAAACCTAGGCGAAACACTTCTACCCACAAGAACATGAAAAGATTTCCTGAATAGGAGTCAAATATCACAAAATAATAACAAATGAACAAATAGGAGTGGAGTGCCTCAAATTAAAGTTTCTTCAAAGCTACAAACAACTAACATAGTAAAAAGACAGCCTACAGAATGTGAGAAAATTTCTGCCAGCTAATTTTCTAGCAGAGGATTAATATCTAGAATACATATATAAATAATTTAAAAATTAACACCAAAAATCAAGTAGCTCAATTAATTAGTGGGCAAATTAATTGAACTGACATTTTTAAAAGAAAAATACAAATGGCCAACATATATATGAAAAAATGATCAACCTCTTTAGACACTAGAGAAATGCAAATCAAAACTTCATTGAGATTCCATTTCACACCATCAAGAATACAAAAAAAAAAAATGCTGGCAAGTATGCAGGGAGAAATGAATTCTTTTACCCTGCTGATGGGAATGAAAATTAGGTTGGCCACTCTGGCAATCACTATGGAAGTTCTTTAAGAAGCTAAAAATAGAGCTACTATTTCATATCACTCCTTAGTATATATGAAAAAGAATTAAAGTCAGCATACTATAGAGATACTTGCATAGCTATGTTTACTGTGGGACAATTTACAATGATCAAGGTATGCAACCAGTATAGGAATCCATCACTAGATGAATGCAGAAAGAAAATGTAGCATATTAAAAAGAAATTAGGAAGTGTTATGTTATGTCCAACTTCACACACAGAATGTAAACACAATGTATTGTGAATATGTACCAAAATGGGAGGGGATCAAGAGATGGATGGGGGTAGGGAGGGAAGGAAATGGGATCAAAATGGAATTAAGGTGTATATGTACATGTACCAATGCTTCACAAGGAATGTAAATATTATGTAGTACAAACATGTACAGTACTAATAAAAAATTTTGGAACTATAAAAATGAAAAGGACAATGTGATGTGTATACTTGATAGAATATTATTCAACCATAAAGAGGAATACATATGTCACTTGCAATAAAATGGATGGAACTGGAGATCATGTTAAGAGAAATGAGCTAGACTCAGAAGGACAAATATCACATGTTCTCCCTAATGTTTGGAATCTAAAAAATATGATATAAAAATAGAAGGGAAACTTATTAGACAAGAAGAAGGGAATAAAGGGAGTAGAATCAGGATATAAAGAGGACAACAGGGGAGAAGGATATGATAAAATGTATACATCAAAATCCAATATTTTAAAATTTAAAATTGATTGCTACTAATAAAATACATAAAAGAAAAAGAAACTAGCATCAATATATCTAATAAAACAGTAGTTTTCCAAAGTATCAGAAGAAATGTATAGGTACATGCTGAAAGACTTTAGATGGCAGTATGTGTGTGCATGTGTATGAGCATGTGCATATGTGTGCATGTGTGTGTGTGTAAAAGTATGGCAGATCTAATATGGGCTTACCCCATCTAAGGATCTGGGTTCAAGGAATAATTGTTAATTCAAGTTTCAAGACCAGATATGCTTAAGATAGAGTTGGTAAACGTTTTTGTGCCAAAAACAAGTGATCAAAAATTAATATGGGGATTTAGGTATATAGCTCAGTGGTAGAAATTGCCTAGTATATATTAAGTCCTAGGTTTAATACCCCACTATTGCAAACAAAGCAAAACAATGCAAAACAACATGCACTAATATGGCCAAGTCAAAATGATGCACAAAATAACTAGATAGGGCTACCATATACTAATCAAAAGAGTTTAGAGATGATAGGTTATAGAAGGGTAGGCTTTATAGATATGGGAATGGGATCTGGGGATGAGATGATGGTAGGGTGGAGAGGGGAAAGGGAATTTCTCCAATTATTCACATTAAAACTTTTTAGTCTAAAATCCCCTTTTAAAATTTTGATTTGTTCATACTATTTCTTCTTACGTATCTTATTCTTTAAATATTTACATATATTTTAAAACAATTGTGACACCACTTTTGGTGAAAACAGTAAGAAAGTTTGATTCCTATATATTCTTACCATTTCGTTGGTTATCTTCACATAGATTACAAAGATTTCAATTTTAATTCATCAGATACATTGTATTGGATATTTCACTATGGCAAAAGTTCTGCTAATTCTGCTAATTAGCCTGGTCTGCTTTGCATTCAGTCATGAGTTGGAAAATAGGTAAGGAAAGAAGTTGAATTTTAGAGGTGCCATAAAAATCAAAACTAAAATGATTATTGCTTGCATCAAGATATGGTATGTTGGTATGTAGTTAAATAAAGACTACTAAAAAGTAAAAATACATGAATTGCCTATTTATTTGGTTGTTGATCCATCCTCTTTTTTTAAGATAATCTTGCTATGCAGTTCAGGCTGGCCTTGAACTCCTGTCGATCCTTCTGCCTCAGGCTCCCAAGTGCTGGGATTGCAAGCATGCTCCACCATGCCCAGTTTGAATCATACTTTTAAAAGTTACTCTCAAGATTACTGATTCATTGACCATTTTATGAAAAGTAGGCAAAAGTAGAGTGAAAAAAACATCTGTTGATATTCTTCTTATAAACTATTTTGTGATCTAAGAAAATCAGAATGTATATTTATATTTCTTCTTTTATTAATAAGGTATTCTTTCACAAATCATATTGCTTAGGATGAATTGAAATTTTTCAATACCCTTTAAAGGAAATGTTTGTAATGGTAGTAGAATGTGGAATAGTGGGGCTGGAGATTTAGCTCAGTGGTTCTGGCGCCTGCCTAGCAAGCGCAAGGTCCCGAGTTCGATCCCTGGTACCAAAAAAAAAAAAGAATGTGGAATAGAATTATGCCACCCACCTGAATGTTCACATGGCTAGAATTCATATTAATGAATTCATATAAATGTCACATTAGTAAAGATTGATAACATTGATCATTAATTTTACATTGATTAAAAATCTTCATTATCATTTTTTATATTTAGCATAATTTTTCTTTAGTCACAATTTATACCTTAGCTACTCACCAAAGCTGGAGTGAAATTTGTTGAGTAGTGCTATATTGTGTATGTATTATGGAGATACTGGAGTTCCTAGGTTATCCTGGCAATATAACAGACCTATAAGGAAAACTTGCTAATGTATGATTAGCAATGTTGAAATGTTTACTTGTCTTTTGTCTTTTGACAGCTCAAATATAAATTAATATTTTTATAAGTTTCTCACCATATGGTCTCATTCTTACCCCAGCGTCAGAAGTACTTCCTTCTTTGATACTTCTCAGAACATCATTAATAAGAATGTACTCACAGGGCTGTTTATGCACCTCCATATATTCCTTTGTGACATTGCCTTTCGAACTCTTTAACCTTGGTAACTATTATCACATTAAGTAACCTTTTACAATTATTAGTATTTAGAAAGGAATAACCCAAAGAGCAATTAATGTGTTGGCCTTCTTGTAGTCTGTAATTTTCCCCTTTCCTATTAAGTAGTGGACTTAAACTCTACAGTGACATTTTTTTGATTCTCAGGCACTTACAGTAAGTGTTTCCTTATTTCTTTTTATAACCTCTGCTAATCAGGTTTCATTCTGTGACTCTGTCTCATGGCTTTGCCCTAACACAGACCAAGTAATTACTGCTCTTAGATTTTTACCTTGTAACTACATTTTCCCTGACTTTTTAATGTAATTTCAATAATGCCCTATACTCAAGCTAGGGCACTAGGTTTCTGAAGGTGATTTTCTGGGATGAGATATATAATCAATGTCCTAACCACTTCTGTTCACAGTACTATTTAAAATACATTGTACACTAATCTCTCTGCACTTAAAAACATAAGAAACATGAAACATTTAGTGAAATATTTATTTGGAACAAGTGAATATTATTATGAATATGTGGCTTATTTTATAGGAGCAATCTTTTATTGAAAGCCCACATTTGAATCTATAAATATACAACAAAATTTGTAGCATAAGGGGATGAAGAATCCAATGATCATTCACAAGTATTACAAGTATTTTTAGATAGTTGTGTGTGTATATATATATATATATGATTGATTCTATAAAAAGGAAGACAGCATGAAAGAAAAAAAGGAAGGAAGGAAGAAAAGAAGGGAGGGAGGAAACAGCACAGGAAGGGAAGAAGGAAGGAAGGAAGGAAGAAAGAAAGAGAAAGAAAGAAAGAAAGAAGAAAGAAAGAAAAGAAAAGAAAGATTAAGGAAGGAAGACAGACAAGCAAGCCCCAGGAAGAAATATTTTTCATTGTCAATTAAGGTATATTTCTCACAACTCTAGGGGGAGTAAATTGTTCCAGTTTACTGGTCTGTACATGAAGAACTGTAGTTAATGAAATTACAGGTCTAGCAGTTCATATACTACAAGCAGACAATCTTATCCAAAACCATATTATTCAGTATGACCAGCCACATATATGGCCAGTAGGCTTTGGCAGTGGAATACATTGAAACTTCATGAAAGTTTTTTATTCATACATAAAGTGGTTCATCCTACATGAAGAAGGTTCATAATCACCTTCTTATATACTCTGGTTTCTAAGTCTTACTTCTGTAAGTGATCTCTTGGCTAGCAAACATCTAGTAGGCTATTTAGTTTAAAAAGAACACACACACACATACACACACACTCTGCACTTAATAATTCAATTTTAAATTCACTGTAAGTCTGTTTTCTGAAAAGCTAATTTAGTGCTTTTGTCTAATATTTTTTTCAACTTTTCAGACTTTCTGAAAGTTCCACTTGAAATGCTAAGAAATCAGAAACAAATAATTCCACCTATTCCATTTAGAAAGTGCTAAGTGGAATTCATCACTGGGCCTAAAATATGATATGTTGAGAGATATATTTGGTTTGATTTGTGGTAATATATGTATTTCAGTTTAATGAAGATTTTACTCTTGGAAACAGACTATAGATTGTGATATTTTGATGCACAAGGGCAAAGTTACCTCATTTTTTTCTCATTGGTTTCCCTATTTAATCTCAGTCTTAGGAAATAGTGAAGCACTAGTTGAGTTTAGTTTTTAATAAGCTAAGTTTTTGAAATATATTCTATGGAAACTAAACCAAAGAAACTTGTTTTGATTGGATTATGGGATATTTGGTGTATTAGACATTTGCAGAGTAACTCATATGGGAATGACATGTAATTGTCCTGCAAAAACTGTGCCCCACTAGGCATCTTTTCATATTATGAATTTTTATCACTTTTCAGGAGTATAAAAGAATCATGATTGACAATTTAAAACCTAAATATGCTGCCGAGGCAGCACCAGGGCAGCAATGGCACAGAAGAGAGGGAAAGAGATTGAGTGACTGTCAGTGATCATAATTGTGTTCACAAGGCAAGTAGCTCCGTGCACAACACAGAGTCTAAATGAAATGTCTCTCTCTGTAGGTCTTAGAGACTGATGTGATCATATTGACAACCAAAAAGAGGCTGCCTTATTTTTTTCTTTGAGAAAGGAATTTTGTTTATTTCCCTTTTTCAGTCACTTGGCAGTAGCATCTTTCTGACTGAAAGAAATGCATGAATGATATCTGAATGATCATCATCCAAAGTAAAGCTGAGTAATCTTGACTTTGGTTGGAACCTTTGGTGTCCTTTTGCTAAGTAAAATTAATGTAGTCAAATAAGCACCAAGTTAAATTTAGAAATAATGCATAACCACATGATAAAGAGATAATGTCTCAATATTTTACTTGTCTTTCTAAACAATTATTTATTTATCAATCATACATCTAAAAGTAATTTTAGGCATAGATGCAGCTATAGCCTGCATTTTTTTGTATATTGCTATTTTTAAGTTAAGTATCACTAACAATTAGCACTGTTTTAAAGATTCTTTTTCTTGTGGGCTGGGGATTAAGCTCAGTGGTTCCATCACCTGCCTTGCAAGCACAAGGTCCTGAGTTCGATCCCGGTAACAACAACAAAAAGTTTCTTTTCTATGATGATGTTCATGATTTTGACTACTCAGTCTTAGACAGATCTAGAGTTTATTCATATACTAAACTTATAAAAATAATTTATTTTTCAGGGTTCAGAATAAGAATACCTGAAATGTAAACATTTTGATTATAAAATGGAGAGCCAAATTTCTCAATTTCTTTTTTTTTCCTTGTTATTCTATTTGTTCAATTCACTAAGATTTCCTGCTTTTTGTATTTTATAACATTACACTTTATTGGGTGTAGTCTTCACTTGAAAAGTAATCAGATGTACATATATTCTCTTCTTTCAGCCAGATGTGCTGCTTTCCAGTCTCTTATAATTTCTTATTCTTAAATTTATCAAGATATCATTTCATAATAAGAACATTTGTTTATAATTTAGATACATATAATTATATATTTAATATTTAATAACTGATGATAGCTTAAGAAAATTCTTATTATTCCTATTACTTATTAAGTAGACTCATGTTTTGTGGGAAGACTGCCAGGTGTTGTGCAAAAGCATGCATTTTACTTTGATAATCATTTGTAGATACTACTATACTTAAGGGTACATTTCTTTTCCTTATGAGGATGTTTCAGTAGCCCTGTTTTTCTTTGTTTCCTTTCCCTTCTTTCTTTCATTTCAGTACCAATAAATAGAGGAGAAAGTTATCTTTCCTTAACACAAAATCTACTCAGATGTACTACAAAAATCATCCAAACTCCATACAGTACATTCTTTTTCTTCCTAAAGTCTACTTGTGGTTACCTACCTAACAGTGTTTACTACATTTTTTATTTCCAAGGACATAGGCTGCCATTATTAAATGTTAATTGTGCAAATAGTTATGTTCCTTTGGCTACAGTTGATGTAATGCATTTTCTTTACAGATAAAGAGCATATAATGCCCTAAAGTGATATTTAGAAGAGGGATTATAAAAATATAATATTCTTCAATATACCCAAAGAGTTATTTCATACACTTGATAAATACATATTTTTCCCTTTGGGTTTGGTTCAAATACCAGGCCTTGAAATATTTTTCTCTGGTTAAACATCTATTAAATACTTCAACATAACTGTGACTAAAGATTTCTATTTATAGAAATAAGCAAAAATTCCAGTTTCCTGGAGAGAGTTGAAAAAGGAATTGAACTACGGTAAAACACTGATTGGGTTTAACATGGAAATTAGGGAAGTATATTAAAGACCATGTGAGGAAAACTATGTTAAATAAAGCTCTGCCAAGATGGAACAGTAGAAAGGTCATTCACCTTGAAATTGAAAAACCTGGGTTCAATTCCCAGAACTGTTACTTACTTGTGTTATGGTATTGCAGAAGCCACTTAACCTTGCTTAGTCTTTCTGGTATTGTGAAAGTCACTTAACCTTTTTTAACCTTAGCTTCCTCATTTATTTATTTATTTATTTGTTTGTTTTGTTTTGTTTTGTTTTGGTTTCCTCATTTATAGATTAAAGATAAATAATATATATTTTGAGGAATTCTTATGAGAATTTACCTAGGTATTATACATTTAAGTGGTTTACATACTGGCAAGCATTTTTAAATAAGCATTTCTTTATATGAAATAAACAAGATGCTTCAAAACTTTAGAGAATAGCAGTAAGACTGAAAGTGAGGTAAAATTTAAAATTGAATCCTCACATGTAGTCAGTCTTAAAGGGAATATGACAATTGAATTAAATATATATTGGGGTGGAGAAATTAAGAATAAAATCAGGCATGTCATTTAATAGGTTATGTTAGACACATTTACACATATCATCTTATTAAATCCTTAGGAAATTGGAGAACAGGTAGTATTATATCCATTTCACAGATGAATGAATAGATGCAAAATATGCTATGTCTAAAGGTTTATATTTACAGAAATAAGCAGAATTTCCAGGTTCCTAGAGGAGAGAAATTTTCTAAGTACAATTCTAAAGCAGAACATATCTTACTACCAGAAGTTCAGCTATTAACAACTTTCATGACAATATGTGGAACCTATAACTAGCTTTTCCCATGTTTTGATTAAAAAAGAATTAATATTTTTCCAATAAGCTGTCTCAAGAAAATTATCAAAAAGCAAGTACTTGAGATTAAGTAAAACCATTCCTTGAGATATGAATAAATTATGTAAAATATCTCTTCCCAAGAGCCCCTCTGCTTTTTTTTTTTTTATCAATTAGTCTCTTGGCAAGTGATTTGACAAATAAGGGACAATGAAGCCATATGGAAGACATATAGAAGCACAAAAATGAATGACAAAACCACATATTAGGTATATGAAAGCTTGTGTTTACAATTCTATCAGAAGACCTCAATTTACTTTCCTTAATTTAGAATGTATATTGCTTTTTGCTTAAAGTAGATAAGTAGATGAAACTTCAAATGTGTGTGTGTGTGTGTGTATATATATATATATATATAATTAATTTAAGTTATATTCTAGATGCAGCTTATAAACTAAAAACTTTCAATTTTCTCTTACATCATTGAAGTCAAGAACCCTACAGAAATCACTGAACTAAATGAATAACCATTGCTGCATTATAATATCTCCAGCTGCTGGTTGTTTAATGTAGTGCCATGTCTGAGAACATGAAATAAACCCATGACATAAAAAAGCATTATGATGTGTGATTATTTTGCATGTGGTGTGTAATAAAGGTTAACAGACACCTCTTTCCATTTGACTTTTCAGATTTGTACACATTTTTGGGAGAGGTTGCCAAAAACCTTTCTTCTTGTTTCTCTATTTCTGAATTTATTCCTGCCAAGAGGTGAATCTTTATAAGCTCCACTCTGATGTAAAGATCATGATCCTAGTACCTCCGTAGGATTTGCAGGAAACATATGGAGAGCAGATTATTCAGGCTGTAAAAATTACCACTACAGACTTGGTTCACTTGACTTGTCATCCTTCCTGTCAACCAATACTCTCTTTTCACCCACCATGTAAACATCATTCCAGCACAAGCTTTAGCTTCTTACCTTGATGAGATCTCATGGGCTTTTTGTGCGTGAGCTGCACAAACATTCTGCACAACTCAGACTTCTGTTTCAAAATGAGAGGGAAGGACTGACTAGTTCTTCTTTATTTGGTAAATATGTGCAAAGTCATCATTGTTTACTTTTAATTGAACCCCATGTATTTTCAAAGCAAAAAGATGTCTGGATGGGGCAGGGGAAAAACTGACATCATCATTGACATTGATAAGCATGAGTCTCCCAGTGGAAAAAAGATACATGGATAAAGGTGGAATATCAGGGTCAAAAGAAAAATTTTAAATCTTTGGAATAATTAAGGAATAGGGAAGCATTCTGGCTTGGAAAGATAAGAGTTTTTGAAAGAAGGAAACTTTGAAGAGGCCTATGAAAATGTATCCCAGACAGTCTGGGATCTGCGAAATTTATAAACGTAATCCTAGTATTTTTTTAAAAAAATGTGATTACAGGCACAGAGGCAAGAAAGCACTGAGAAGTTTTGAGGAATTGCAATGCGATTATAAAGTGAGAGTGAGGGTTGCTTCTCTATAGGGTGGTTGCAGGGATGCTCATTTGTGGTATGTTCCACAGTCCTTCAAATGTCTTGCTTAGGAGATTATTTCTCAGACAATAAAAATAATGCTAATTTAACAAACAAAAATAAAAGAATTTTGAATTGGGAAAACTGTTTTTGTTATGATACAAAACATAGAACAGGGAGTTAAGATGGGAAGACTAATTAGTTTACTATGTCAATAATCCAGAAACAAGCAATCAAAGAATAAATTTCTGTGGCTGTAGATGAAAACCACAAGAAGCAATTATAACAAAAGTATTATGGAGAAAATCTGTACCACAATGCAGTGTGCTGGATGAGGATGTAGCTGAAAAAGAATATAAAAATTTTTAAAATGACTCATGCATAATACTTGACAACAGTGGAAATGGATAGGTACTAAATAGTTGGTATTGAATACCAATTGAGTTTACCTTCTAGGTTATATTCTTGCTAATTTAGGATGAAGTAGGGATTGAGAACTGTAACTTTTAAGATAAAAGATCAATACTTTTCTGAATAGATAACAAGAAACAAGTGTATATAACGCATTTGAAGTACAATAAAGAGTGTATCTCTAGCTAAGGGGACTAGAAGAAAATATAGATTACAAAAATAATCCTGAAAAAGAGGAAGTTTCTAAGTCAGTAGAAAAGAAAGAGAATTGGTGAATTATATGCAGATATTTTCAAATGAGACAGAATCTGAGAGACATAAAGCTAAGTAATGTAGATCATAAAAAGCACAAGGTGAAGTTTTCCAGTTGTGAGAGAACTATGTAATTATGGCTAAAAACGGAAGAGTGTGGCTAAGATAGAGAGTACTCATTGCAGAATGTGTAAGACCCAGAAATATCTGGTAAAAGAATTTACAGCTGTGTACCCTTTGTGAACAAGTCCAATCCGGCTGTGGGAAATTGGTCTCACTTAATCTGTCCGTATCAACAATTTTGCTAAAGCTCAGATGGAGTTTGAGTAACAACCACAATAAAAATGTCATAAAATTTTTGGAAAATATGGCTATTCTTTTGTTAGGAACAAATTTTCTTCCATTTTATTTTGAATGCTTCCTTAAAAATTATGTGTGTACCACTGTGATAAAAACAGCATGGTACTGACAAAGAAACAGACTCAAGAATCAGTGGAATAGATTAGAAGATGCAGAAACAACTCCAGACATACTGAGCCACCTCATCTTTGACAAAGCAGCTATCCATCCTCACTGGAGGAAAGATACCTCTTTAATAAATGGTGTTGGAAAAACTGGATTGCAATCTGCCAAATATTAAAACTGGACCCGTATATTTCACCATGCACTAAACTAAAAATCCAAGTGGATTAAAGATTTAAATATTAAAACAGAAACAGTAAACTTGCTGGAAGATAAGTTAGGTAGAACTCTTGAAGACATTGGCATAGGAAAACTTTATGAACAAACCTTAGTAGCATGGGAACTAGCATAAAGAATTAACAACTGTTACCTCATCTTATTAAAAAGCTTCTGCACTGCAAGAGAAACTACCAAAAGAGCTAAGAGACAACCTACAATGTGGGGAAAAAAATTTGCCAGCTGTTCCTCAGACAAAGGACTACTATCTAGAATACATAAAGAACTTTAAAAAATCAGACCCCCCAAATATAAAGATGCAATTCAAAAATGGGCATCTGAAATGAACAGATATTTCTCAAAGAAGTAAAAGCAGCAAATAAACATATGAAAAAATGTTCAACATCACTGGTCATTTGAGAGATACAGATGAATACAACATTGAGATTCCACTTCACCCCAGAAAGAATGGCTGCTGTCAAGAAATCAACCAATAACAAATGCTGTAGGAGGTGTGGGGAGAAAGGAGCCCTTCTTCATTGTTGATGGGAGTGTAGACTGGTGCAACCACTGTGGAAATCAATATGGAGATACCTCAAAAAACTATGATTAGAGGTCCCTATTGATCCAGCTATTCTCTTGCTGGGTAACTTCCCAAAAGAATTAAAAGAATCATACCACAGTGATATATGCACACCCATGTTTATAGAAGCACAATTTGTAATAGCTAAAGCTTGGAGACAGGTCAATTGCCCATCAAGTGGAGATTGGACAAAGAAAATGTGTTTTTAAAAAAATAAAATGGAGTACTATTCAGCCATAAAGAATGAGAAATTAGAGACATATATAGCTAAATGGATGCACATTGAGGTGATACTCTTAAGTGAAATAAATAGGACATGTGTAAATACTGAATAGTTTCTCTGGTGTGAGAAAGTAAAAGTGTAAATAAAGATCAAAAGGTATAATTAATAATATGAAATAGGAAGAAAAATTCTAAAGGGGAAGGTGTAGAGGAAAGGAAAGAAGGGAAAGGAAACAATATGAGAACAGAAAAATTTGAAACAGCCTCTGTAAATAGGGAGGGGTGGAGGGGTTGAAGGGAGGGCAGGGGAAATGAGGAAAAAATAAGAACCAAGATACATCATGCAAAGCTACAAGCTCCCAATAATGAATGTAACTGTATTGTATACCTAAAATGTACCAATAAACTTAATGAAAAAAATTATGTGTACAATCTCAAATTTTTTTTTCAAAAAATGTGACATAAACATATATCTTTGCTTCCTTTGATTGTATATTTCTTTCTTATAGACTTGACCAAATGTTTTTAATGTAAAATTCCTTTTCTTTTCTAAATTAGAGATAAAAATCATCATTGCTTACTGTAAATTTTATTGAGGAACATATAGGTAAAGAACCGATTTGCAGTTTTTCTTTATAAATGAGATATACTTTTATTTATAGAGTACTTTCAGTTTACAGAGATTTCGCACACATCTTTTATGAGAACAACTGGGGAATGTATATTCCTTTATTTTCACTTTAATTTGAAGAATCTGAGTTGCAGAGGGCTTAAGGAATTTTCTCTAGTTCCTCAAGTTGTTCCTGGTAGGGGAGGAGGGACAATGGGCTCTAGTGCTGATCTTCATCCTCCTCATTTTCTGTTATGTCTACCCAGTTATATTAAAGGATGGAAATTCATATATAATTATTAGTCATTTGTAGATGGCTTGACCGTAATTTAGTTAGTAGATTATTGGGTTCTAATTAAGCACTCACAATTTGCTGATTTCTGTCAGAAATCAGCTACTTATCTAAAGGACATTCACTGTGTTCATAAGGAATAAATATTCTGCTTGGAAATTACAAAATATCTATGCCAATTTTGTCATTGAAGGGGTATATGAACAGAAAGTTCACCATATTATAGGTTCCTTTTCCTTATCATTTATTTATTCTCTGTGTATTGTTTATTTCCTGTGTTAAGAAAAATGCCAAAACTGTGCTTAGATTGAAGAGATAGCTGATCTTAGAGGGATTAAAAGAGAAAATTGCTTTCCATTAAACATAAATTGGAACCTAGTGAAGGATAAATACAAAAAATTACCTGCTAAGATAATTCTGTTATATTGAACATATACTCATAAAAATAATTTTTCATATCTTACCTCACAATATATTTTGTTATCCTTCTGCAGAGACCAGTGGTAAAAATAGGTAAATTAGAGACAATATAGGTAAATTAGAGACAATTTCTTTGATAAAGTCATTTATCAAAGATATATCTTTGGTTGACAAGAAATTTGCTTTCAAATTCCTTCAAATTAAAAACTCAGTTTCTTATTCATTCTGAAGCCCACACTTTTCCTTTTCTTCATATTCTTATTAAGACCTTTTTATCCTTTGGTGGTATAGCAAGAATAAATGAGCCACTATGTTCCAAAATTTGGTAATGTTAACCACTTAGTCACTACTGAAGCAAGGTTTTAGTTGCAGTAAAATTTCATTATAGCATGCTCAAATTTCCTCCATTACCATTGCTTAACTTTCAGAACACTTAGTTTAGAGTAATGAAGACAAAAAAGGACATCCAAAATAATATTGATTGCTTAATGTTCCCAAATTTGAAGAGAAAGTCACATTCTCTCTTGAGCCAAAAATTGATTTGTTTTTCATGGATTCTACTTTGAGTGCACTAGAAATGAGAGGAATTTTCACACTGCATATATTGTATAAACTGAACCTTTTCAGTATGTATTGGATTCAACTCTTTATAGCTCATTTCAAGAGCATGCAGGTCATGTGCAAAGTATAATTTAGAAATAATTTTACATTAACTCCTAATATTTATGTAGTCTTTTATATCATATGATATCTAGATCTTGTTTTATATTTCCTTTAGCATTACTCAAGATGTTCTACATCAATTGTTCTTGACCAGAAAATATTCATAGTAAATGGCTCTGAGCCAATAATACGTCTTTTGCTTAATAAAATTGCACTCTGTGTAGTTTAAAAGGTGACTGTATTTAATGACAAACGTAACAGTGACTGCTCCTTCCTGTGCCAAGTTGCTGTCTAGTTCAAGGTGTTAAATAGCATAATGACTTTGGTCTCTGCTAATACTGAAAATAAAGACCCAAGAGAACTTCCACTGAGGGGAGTTTTAGAATGGAAGATGACAGGATGTTGTGAATATGACTTTTCCAAAAGAGAAGAGCTTGTAACTTTTCAAGGCCACATTCATTCTACTAATTCATTAGGTGGTCAGAAAGCTTTGTCAGATACAACTGCCCATAGTCTATGATAAGTTTCAAACACTTTCTCTTTTTTGATTCTGGTTGTATGAAGGGTGCTTTACCGAGAGCAAGTGATTTAGTAAAATAGCTCTTTTAGCTTCATAAAATCAATTCTGTATAAAAAGTATGAATTAAATTCTTTATAAATCCCAAATTGTAGTTTCAGTTTTGATGGAATAGGTGTTTTCTTAATCACTCTGAATTCATTTTATGGCCAGGGGGAGGCTGGTAGTGATTATGGTAAGATAATTAAGATTTAAGATAATTGAGACTTAAGGATAATTCCCATGGACTTATATATATATATATATATATAGCAAAAATAAAATTAAAATTATTTTTGAATTTTGATTTTTAAAGTTATTTGTTAACTTATAAATAAATCACTAGCTGAAAGCAAATCTCATGAAAATATTATTTTCAAATAATTCCTATGCCTTTTAAATGTATCTTATTTTATTGTGATTTACTTTTTAATATACTTGATAAACAGGCATACTAATTCTCTATGTGAAAAGGCAAGCTTAGGATCAAGAAATAAAGCCTAATGTAGAAAATTTCTAAACATAAATTATTTTGTAAACTATAAGATTGATGTATACTGTGAAGACTTCTATTGCTATTTATATAAAACTACATTTTTTAGAATACAGAGATGTTAATATAAAGCAGCTATTGCCAATGATGACTTATAAGATTAAATGTTATTTTCTAAACTAATTTTTGACAAAATATATTTGGTAAGAATTGAATTAAGCAGAACAAAACAGGTTATTATTTAATTGCAGGACTTTTCAGAGTCTTTTGTATAAAACCATTGTGATTATCTAAAAGAATGTCTGTAAATTTAGAATACATTTTCTATATTGTTTAATCAAAAAAAATTTTACTCACAAAGGCTTTCTTGGGGTATCCTGTCCAAAGACTAGACCTTTGTGTACTGCAAAAACATACGAATAAAATTTTTTAATATGGCTAAAAAGCCAAAACCATTTTGTCATATTCTCACAAAGCAAATCAAAACAAGCAATATTTTCTATTGGTTTGCAGAATATAGTTTAGTTTCTAGTATAGTTTATAATTCTTGAAATTGGCTCCGATCTCTTTTGGTCCTTCATCGACAAAAATTGTATCCTATCTTTCTTTTTTCCATTAAAAACGGAGGACCACTACTTTTCAAACAATCTAGGCACTCATGGCTTCTCTTAATTGAATAAGTAATTTTTGTCTTTGTAAAGAAGATATTTCTGTACTTGTGAAACAATACAGTAGTTCCCTCAGAGTACATAGTTACACAGTGCAAGACTATCACATAAATGATTGTCTAAGACTCATTCATTGAGGTTTGTAAAACCTCTTTGGAACAATAAATAATATAACAGCCAAATTCTAGTTTGTGTGTATAACTGCTATATTCAGCTGATTCAATTAAGATACAGTGAAATTGAATAAAAAAGCCCATTATCTTTACTTTGTTTGATGAATTCCTCAGAATAAGTATCAGAATAATATTACTAGGATCGTAATACAGTACCAATTTTTTATGAAAATAAAATAAACACATTAATTTTAAAATGTATAAACACATATATTAACTATCTTTGCAGGAATTCTATAACTGAAATTGGGCCTAAATAAGTAAATAAAATTTCCAATAGAACTGGTAAAGCTTGATTTATTGAACTCTATGCAATCATGTATTTAGGTACCACTTCATTGTATTTATGAAGAAGGGATTTGGGAAAAAAATGTTGAATTAGTTGTATCTGGGCTCTCAGTCAGTGAGTCTCACAGAGTCCCTGAAAATTCTTTGCAGTTTATTTCAAACTATATGAGTTGAGCTAAGCAAGAAGTTTTTAGATAATTTATATTTGCCTCTATGAATTAAAATTAATTTTAAAAATTGTAATTTTAACTTGGTAATTTTAGTTTACCTATTATAAATTATATATGTGTATATGTATATGCATATATAATTTCTGGCTATAATGTCAGAGTATTGTATTTTTTTTGTTAGCCAACATTTCCAGTTTCTTTTCCTTTGCAAAACTGATATTTATATATTTAAAATACAGTACTTATATTTTAACCTTGAGATATCCCATGAATTGTAAATATTTCCCTAGCATACCTCTTGGTTGATGGCTTCATTTCTAGACTAAAGGAAAGGAACATTACATTTTCACATTTTTCGAACCCATTCTTCCCAAACTTCAGGATCATTTTCTTCTCATTTTGCCATCTCTGTTTTTACTTTTTCACATTTTCACCTCTGAGAATCAAACAATTCGATGCTAATACATCTAAACAATTGAATCCTTGATAAATGAATAATTTACCAATGCTCTTCCACTTTCATCTTTAGCTCCAATTAGTTTTGTAAAAGTCTTTCTTTCCATTGTTTATTATTTTATTAATAAGTCATATCCTAAGGCCTATGAGTAATAAATTCCTCTTTACTTCCTTGTAATTATAAATAAACTTATGAAGGACTCTGCCTTCTTGTTCTCTTTCTATCCTCCCTTACTTTTGTTTTGCATGTTTTATTAAATCTTTCTTGCTTTGTCTGGAAGTTGGTTGTAAAATTTGAAAGAAAGAGGCACCACATATGTTATTATGATTAAATAGGTATGGCTCATTAGAGATTTATTGTTTTTGACATATTTACTTCTTTCTCAGTGTTTGTCACATCACAATTCCAGTACCATTCAAAGAAGTCTTTGGTAAAGCCTAACAAGTGTCTAAAAATAAAAGATAGAGTAGGAAACAGAGAGAGAGAGAAATTTCTTGCAATGTAGAAGGGAAACAAGAGATAGGGAGCGGAGGGAAAAGAGATGAAAAAAGAATGCACACATGTTATGTGCCTGTACTCCCCATAATGAATGTAATCATTATGAACTGCAAACAGGTACTCATAAAAATTTTAAAAAGAAAATAAAATTTACTCTCTTTTGTTCCCTTTTTTGCATTTGTATTAGATTGTTCTTGAATTGTAGGTTTCTCCTGGAGTTGCTAATTGCCTTTCCTTTGTTTTGCTGAGGAAAAATATTAAAATATACTTTTTTCTCCGTAACTATAAAAAATATTTCTGTTAATAATCACTCTTTTCTTTTCTTTTCTTTCTTTTCTTTTCTTTTCTTTTCTTTTCTTTTCTTTTCTTTTCTGTACTGGGTATGCAACCAGGGTCCCATGCATTCGAGGCAGGCATTCTATCACTGACCTACATCACAACTGCTTTTATTTTATTTTGAGACAGGATGTTACTAAATTGCCCAGGCTGGCCTCAAACTTGCAACCCTCCTGTGTCAGATTCCTGAGTAGTTGCAATTAGAGGCATGTGCCAATGTGCTCAGTACTCCATTATTTTTTAAATTTCACATTTTTCCATTTCATTTTTCTTTTTTAAAAAATTAATTTTTATTGGTACATTTTAGGTATACAATATAAGGACATTTATCAATGGAGATTTGTACCTTTACATAGTATATCTTCATTCTTATTTTTCCCCCATTCCCCTGCCTTCCCTTAAACCCCTCCACCTCTCTCTATTTACAAAGACTTTTTTCATGCTAATTCCATTCCCCTCTTTTGTTTTCCCTACCCCTCCCACTTCCCCTTCTCCTTTGCACCTTTTCTTTGTATTTGACATTATCTATTATACATTTTGATCCTTATTTACACTTTGTTTCTCACACCAGAGAAATTATTTGGTATTTACACATGTGTGTCCTATTTATTTCACTTAAGAGTATCACCTCAATGTGCATCCATTTAGCTATGTCTCTAATTTCTCATTCTTTTCTTTTTTTTTGCACTTTATTAAATTCTTTTATTGGTACATTGTAGGTATACAACACAATTACATTTCTCATTGGGAATTGTTACCTTTACATAACGCATCTTGGTTCTTATTTTTTCCCCATTCCTAGCCCTCCCTTCACCCCCTCCACCCTTCCCTATTTACAAAGACTTTATTTCCATTTTTTCCATTTCTCATCATTTTTCCTTTCCCTTCTTTGCTTTCCCCTTCCCCTCTCACTACCCCTACCCCTTTGGACCTTTTCTTCCTATTTTGCATTATCAATTATTCATTCTAATCATTGATACATTTTAGGTATACAATATAATGACATTCATCATTGGAAATTTGCACCTTTCCGTAGTCTCTCTTGGTTCTTATTTTTCACCCTTGCCCAGCCCTCCCTTCAACCCCTCCATTCCTCCCTATTTACAAAGATTTTGTTCCTATTTTTCCATTTTCTCGTATTAATCCCATTCCCTTCTATCCTTTCCCCTATCCCTCCCACTTCCTTCCCCTTTGCCCCTTTTCTTTCTATTTCACATGGCTGAGTAGTACTCCATTTTATTAAAAAAAAAAAAAAAAGCAAAAACACATTTTCTTTATCCAGTTGATGGGCAACTGGGCTGTTTCCAAGTTTTAGCTACTACAAACTGTGCCACTATGAACATGGGTACACATATATGGCTGTGGTATGATTCTTTTAATTCTTTAAGGAAGTTACCCAGTAGGGGAATAGCTGGGTCAAATGGCACCTGTAGTCCTAGTTCTTTGAGGTATCTGTATACTGATTTCCAGAGTAGTTGCACCAGTCTACACTCCCACCAACAATGAGGAAGGGTTCCTTTCTCCTGACAACCCCATCAGCATTTGCTATTGGTTGATTTCTTGTTAGCAGCCATTCTTTCTGGGGTGAGGTAGAATCTCAGTGTTCTTTTCATCTGCATCTCTTGAATGACCAGTGATGTTGAACATTTTTTCATATGTTTATTTGCTGCTTTTACTTCTTTGTCTGAGAAATGTCTGTTCATTTCAGATGCCCATTTTTGAATTGGGTCCTTATATATGAGGGGTCTGATTTATTTTATTTCTTTATATATTCTAGATAGTAGACCTTTGTCTGAGGAACAGCTGGTAAAATTTTTTTTCCCACATTGTAGGTTTCTCTTAGCTCTGTTAGTAGTTTCTCTTACAGTGCAGAAGTTTTTTAATAAGATGGGATCACAGTTGTTGATTCTTTGTGCTAGTTCCCGTGGTACTGAGGATTTGTTCACAAAGTCCCTTCCTATGGCAATGTTTTCAAGAGTTCTACCTAACTTATCTTCCAGCAAGTTTAGTGTTTCTGTTTTAATATTTAGATCTTTAATACACTTTGATTTTAGTTTAGTGAATGGTAAAAGATATGGGTCTAGTTTTAGTCTTTGGCAAGTTGAAATCCAGTTTTTCCAACACCATTTATTAAAGAGGCTATCTTTCCTCCAGTGAGGATGGTTAGCTGCTTTGTCTAAGATGAGGTGGCTGAGTATGTCTGGAGTTGTTTCTGCATCTTCTAATCTATTGCACTTATCCTTGCATCTTTTTCTTTGCCAGTGCCATCCTGTTTTTATCACAGTAGCTTTGTAGTATGGTTTCAGTTTGGGGATTGTGATACCCCCTACCTTGTCTTTGTTGCCTAGAATTGCTTTAGCTGTTCCGGGTCTCTTCTAGTTCCAAATGAATTTTTGGATTGTTTTCTCTCATTCTGTAATCTATACTGTTGGGATTTCAATCAGGATTGCATTGAATCTGTACAGCAGTTTTGGAAGTACGGCCCTTTTCACTATATTGGTTCTTCCTACCCAGGAACAAGGGATGTCTTTCCATTTTCTTATATCCTCTTTGATCTCTTTTTTTCAGAATGGTATAGTTCTCAAAGTAGAGGTCTTTGATTTCTTTTGTTAGGTTGATTCCTAGGTATCTCATTTTTTTGGATGCTATTGTGAAGGGAGTTGTTTCTCCAGTTTCTTTTTCAATGAGTCTGTTGTTTGTGTACAGGAGAGCTACTGATTTTTGTGTGTTGACCTTATATCCAGCTACTTTACTGAACTTTGTTATTAAATCTAGAAGACTT
Source organism: Heterocephalus glaber (assembly GCF_053883595.1). Classification (NCBI taxonomy): domain Eukaryota; kingdom Metazoa; phylum Chordata; class Mammalia; order Rodentia; family Bathyergidae; genus Heterocephalus; species Heterocephalus glaber. Next base: position 13,919,746 of record NW_028258327.1, on the reverse strand, counting down.
TTGGTGGAGTTCTTGGGGTCTTCTATATAGAGTATCATTTGATCTGCAAATAATGACAATTTGACTTGTTTCCTATCTTTATTCCTTTTATTTCTCTTGTCTAATTGCTGTGTCATTTTTCTTTTTGAACCCCTAAAACTTATTGCTCTTTCTTAGACTGTCCTTCTTACAATTAATATGTGGTTTTTAAGTGCAATTATGTATTTTGTCTGAAGTTTCTGATTGCCTGATTTCCACCTTTCCTATTTTGTGTGGTTTTCATACCTTGTTTCACTAGTGTCTCCATCTCAGTAACTACTTTGCATAACATCTTCCTCTCAGAGTCTGATCTTTTGGCTTACCCTCGTTCTTCCAGTGGGTTAGATCAGCTTCATCTTGGAATTCATAACTATTCTGTGCTTCTTTTACTTCTTTGTTTGTTAAAATATGTCTTTAATATCTTCTTTAAAAAGGTGTACAGGAAATAAGAAACTATGAATTAAATGTCATTGTTTTACCATTGCTTTCCAATGTTTGAATAAATTATTCTCTCTTTAGAAGTGTTTTCTCCTCAGGACATATTGCTTTAAATTTTGATATACTTATTTGAACTATTATTTTCTTTCTAATATCTTCTTTTTCTCTTACATTTCATAAGTACTTCATTCCTTCAAACGGACAAACATCACTTCAAATTTTTTTCTATTCAATAGTCAGATTAAGATTGTTATTACAAAATGTGATGCGTAGTTTAAGATTAGGATCAAAGTTGATTTTGTCTTTACTTAGACACATTTCGTTATCACATTTGCTGAATAATCCATCCCTTCTCCCCAATTTATCTGAGATTCATCCCTTGTCATATGTTAAGTGTAACTCTGTATCTAAGTAGCAAGTCTTCTTGACTTATCTATTCTTTAATAGCCACATTATATACATTTTTAGTGTTGTGCCATGATTTACTATCTTAAAATCTTTCATCATCTACTTTATTACTATTTTTTGAATAAAGATATTTGTTTGTAATTATGCATCATTCAATACATAAAATGAAGATCAGAGCATCACTTTAATATGAAGAAAATATTATTTTTAATAGTTTCCATTTTGCCTGTGTATAAGCACTATGGAAAATGCATACAGTCATCTTTCTGTGGGTTGTGACTACATAAAATTTTTTTAGAGATAAAACATTTTTGTAAATAGTTCCCTAATAATGGACATTTCAGTTGTATCATGTTTTATCTATTGCAAGGTAGCACTGGTGTGGATCACCTTACACAGGGTGGCTCTATATGTGTCAGATCATTGATGTAAATCCCATCACGAAATGTAACATGCACTTCTTTCATGATTGTGATATATTATCAAATGTCTATTAATGAATTTATGGCTAAAACACAATTAATAATTTGTTAAAAGTCCTGTTTTTCTTCAGTATTGTTGTTATATCGTTATTATTGTAAAGAGAAATATTTTTTCTGATAATGTGTTTATTATAATTTGTACCAATTTGAATACAAAAAATGATTATGAGTCATATGCATTTATTTTAAAATTATATTCTCACTTTATTTTTTGATTTTAATTAGATAATGATCTTTTTCTTAATGAGTTGTGAAAGCAGCTTATACTTGACTGTCAAATTTTGTACATTTCCTACAGTTTGTCATTTATCTGTTAATCATGCTGTCATGACTTCATCAAAATTTATTATTTATTTTTGAAATTAGTTTTGTGTTTTATATATTTGCAGATTTAGTTTACTATTAAAAGGGATGCTGTGATTCATAAGACTTGTTTTTTTTCCATTTTCTTTTTCTCCTAGAAATTTTAATAATGGCATTTTCATGTTTTATTTAGAAATGAAATGGAATTTATTCAGGTATAAGGAATAAGATAGATATTTAACTATTTTTCATAAATGGATAGTAATTTGTTCTAATGTCACATTTCTCCCACTGATTTGAAATATTGTACTTACATTTTTATAATCTGTTCCTATTTCTTGTCTTGAGCCTGTCCCAGGCACCCACATTTCTATTTTTGTTCTAGCTTGAAGTTTTTAAATTACCTTAGGTTCTTAAGATATATGATTATTGATTGGAATGCTACTTTCCCCATAATAACTTTTTAATATTGCACCTTTATAGTTCAAGATCTCTGTCCCAGAAAACTTAGTAAGTTTGCTTTCTTTCTCTTTTTCTTTTTCATGAATTTGGATATAGAAAGTATTATGCCAAGTTGGTTCTCAGGAGCACTGTGCTATTTTCAAAGTTTGGGATCTTCTTAGTCCTTTAGGTCAGACTATACATGCTACTTCAAATTCCACAAATCTTATATAGGGGTTACAAACCAACTGATAATTTCTTCTATTGATTCTATTTGCTCATATTTACAGAATGCACAGCTGTACTTGGAAATTCAGAGGTAAGTGATAACTGGGCCAACTTAGAATACAACCTTTCCTGTTTGCTCTTGTGGTCAATATTGGTGGTCTCCCAGATCATATCAGTAACTGCTATCTATTGATATGTTCCATAGGGCTCTAAGAACACATCACACAAAATATTGTTTAATTTTCATAATTAATCTGTATCACAGTCTGCCATTTTACTAAATGTTTCAAGTAGGAATATTTGCTTAATTTTAAATATCCCCTCCTACATTCAGTTATAGATTTCTTAATGTTGAACCAAGCATCCCTAAAATCTGCAATGTCATAATCAATTTATAATCTATAATCTCTTTAATACTGTATTTATAATTTTGATATTTGAAGTCATTATTATTATCTAACTTATATTTAATATGCCTATGTGTCTTTATGGGTGAGATAAAACACCATTTACAAATGTCCCCGGAGGGCCAACTACATCATAAGAGTCAAAGCAAAGAGGCTTTAGTTGTGCTTTGTGGAGCTTATTCTCCAGTGGTCAGAAATACACAATAAGCATGTCTTTTAAAAAGTAAAACCCACTCACATTGTCACAAGACAAACTAATATGCATTGAGTTTGTTAGAGTGCCTGGGGCAGCATCACCTCAGAGTATTCCAAGAAAGAACTGAGGATTTGCAATTTGATATTTTTTGGTTGTTTCTTTTTGTCATTTTTTATACTTTTTATTAGTACAGCTTTTTGCAGTGTATAATGTCTACATTTCTTGCGTGGAGTTGGAACATGTGCAGCTCTTAATTCCTTTTTTTTTCATCCCTTTCCCTCCCCTCCTTATCCCTCCCTCTCCATCTCTTGATCCCCTTTTCATTTGAGAAAGATCTATCTCCCTACTTCCTATTTTACTTTTTTTCTTTATTTTGCTTGTTATTTATAATTTAGGTTTCTCATATAAGAGAAACCATGCGGGTCGGGAATTTAGCTCAGTGGTTCTGCCGCCCGTATTGCAAGTGCAAGGACCTGAGTTCAATCCCCGGTATCAAAAAGAAAAAAGAAACCATGCAATATTCAAGTTTATGTGTCTGTATATTTCACAATATTATGGTCTCAAGGTACACCCATTTTTCTAAAAGTGACTCAAGTTTGTCTTTCTTTATGGCAGAAAAGTACTTCATTGTGTATAAGTACCACATTTCCTTTATCAATTCATCTGCTGATGGACATATAGGCCACCTCTAAGATTTAGCTATTATGAATTGTGGTGCTATAAACATGAGTCTGAATGTGTCAAAATAATATGATGTCTTTAATTATTTTGGGAAGATACCTAGAAGGGGAATAGCTGGGTCAAATGGAATATCTAGTTTTGCTTTTTTGAGAAATCTCCATATTGATTTCCACAGTGGTTGTACTAGTTCACATTTCCACTGACAATGTAGAAGAGTTCTTTTTCCCCACAGACTCACCAGCATTTGTTTTTATTTGATTTCTTGATGATGAGTCTTCTTTCTGGGGTAAGATGCAATTACAGTGTTCTTTTAATTTGCATTTCTTTAATGGCCAGTAATATTGGGTAGTTTTTGATGTATTTATTAACTATGTGTACTTCTGTAAACTGTCTATTAATTTCACTTGCCCATTTTTTGGTTGGGGCATCTAATTTTTTGAGTTCTTTATACTGCCTAGATAGTACTGCTCTGTCTGAGAATAGCTAACAAAATTTTTCACATTTTGTAAGTTTCAGTTCATTCTTTTGGTTGTTTCTTTTGTTGTGCAGTAGCTTTTTAATTTGATATGATTCTATTTGTTCATTCTTAATACTGTTTCTTGTTCAATTGAGATTCTGTTCAGAAATCTCTTTCCTATACCCAGGACTTTGAGAGCTTTACCTATTTTATCTTTCAGTAGGTTAAGTGTTTCTGTTTTAACATTTAGTTCTTTGACCCATTTTGGTAGTAGTTTAGTACAGGGTGAGAGATACAAGTCTAGACTCAAACTTATGTGAATAGCTAGTTTTCCTAACACCATTTATTAAAAAGGCTCTCTTTCCTCCAGTGTATATATTTAACCCCTTGTCAAAGATCAAATAATTAACTGTACTTGGGATACATGCCAGTATCTTGTTGAGGATTTTTGAATCTATATTCATACAAAAGACTGGGGTGTAGTTCTCTTTTTTGTTGGATCCTTCTCTGATTATGAAATCAAGATAAAGCTAGCTTCCAGGCATGACTTTAGGAGCACTCCTTCCCTTTCAATTTCATTAAAGAGCTTGAGAAATATTGTTTTTAAATCTTCCCTGAAGTTCTTGAAGAATTCAGAAATAAATCAATCTGGTCCTAATTATTTCCTCAGTTAGTAGATTTTTTTTTTTTTACCTGCTTCAGTTTCATTGCATTATTGGATTATTCAAGGTTTTGAAATCTTTTTGGTTCAGTTTTGATAACTCATAATGTACAAATCTATTCATTTCTTCTGAATTCCCCAACTAATTTGTATACAGCTTTGTGAATTAGTTGTCAGTACTCTTTGTTTATTTTGGAAGTGTCCATTGTGATTTTACCTTTTTCCTTTCTAATTTCATTAATTTGAGTTTCTCTCTCTCTCTCTCTCTCTCAAATTGGTTTAGGATTTGTCTATATTGTTTATTCTTTTCAAAAACCAATTCTGTGATTCATTGACTCTTTGTATTATTTTTTCTTCTCAATTTCATTGATATCTATTGTGATCTGTATAGCTTCCTTCCTTGTATTAACTTTGGGTTTGGATTGTCCTTGTCTTCTAGGACCTTGAGATCTACCATTTGGTTATTTATTTGACCTCACTATATTTCTATGATGAGGGCATTCCAGCTATAAGTTTCCCTCTGCAGACTGCTTTGATTTTGTCTTACATATTCTGGAATGTTTTACTAGCATTATCATTTTGTTCCAGAAATTGTCTTATTTCTTCCTTGATTTCTTCTGTAACCTATTGTTTATTTAAGAGTGTATTGTTTACCTACTGTGTGTTTGCATAATTTCTGTTTTCTTTTCTCATTCATTTCTAGCTTCACTGAACTATGATCTCATAATATGTACTATATTATATAATTGCAATTCTTTTACATTTTCTTAAGCTTGCTTTATTGGCTGTTATGTGGTCTATTTTGAAGAAAGTTCCATACTGCTGAGAAAAATGTGTATTCTGTTATTTTGGATGGAATACTCTGTAAAAATTTATTAAGTCCATTGGTTCAAAAATTATATTCAATTCTGGTATTTCTTTGTTAATTTTTTGTCTAATTGTTCTGTCTGTTTGTAAAAGTGGGGCATGAATTCACTCTTTATGATTGTGTGTATGTTTTTCTCATGTTTTTATCCAGTAGCACTTGTTTTATGAAGTTGGAATACCACAGTTCAATGAAGATAAATTATTATCTCTTCCTATTAGATCATTCCCTTAACAAATATGCAGTGACCTTCTTTGCCTCTTTTGATTAGTTTCAACTTGAAGTCCCATTTGTCTGAATGTAGGATAGTTACATTTGCTTTTGGGAGTGGGTTCCATTTGCATGGAATATTTTCCACCATGCTTTGATTTTTATTCTGTGAGTTCCTTTTTGGGTTAAATGTTTTATTTTATCATACTGTTAGATTTGGTTTCTGTTCCCATTCTAACAATCTCTGTCTTGTGAAATCATTTAAATGGAGACTTAGTACAGACTTGTTGAATTATTCCTGTGATCTTATTTTCCTGTTTCTGATTGTATATCTTTTCTTTCTACTTCATTGCTTAACCTACTAGTGTATTCTTTCTGTTAGATATTTTGTGATTGTTAGCTTCTTTGTTTCTAAAACATTCCTGGAATATTTGGGAGTGCTGGTTTCATGTTCATGAGTTTATCTAAGTGCTCTTTACCATGAATATATCTTATTTTTCCATCAATTTTGAAAGATACTTTCATAGGATATATCAGCTTTGGTTTGAAACTGTTTTCTTTTAGGGCTTGAGCCTGTTCACTCAAAGCTTTCCTGGCCTTTAATGTTTGTGTTGAGAAGTCTGCTGTAATTTTAATATCTTTACCTTTATAAGTGATACATTGTTTTCTTTTAACTGCTTTTAAGATTCTGTTCTTATGTTGGACTTCTGGGATTCTGACTATGATAAGTCATGGGGAGGTTCTTTCCTGAACATGTTTTTTTATGAGTTTATATGCCTTACTTATCTATATGCTAAATTAATTTTCCTTATTTGGAAAACTTTCTGTTATTATTCAGTAAACAGATTTTATATGTCCTTTGTGCTGTCCTCTTTTTTTTTCACTAATTCCAATTAATCTTGTTTTTATTTCTAGGAGCTATTGGATTCATTTTTTCATGTTTTCTTGTTGTTTTTAAGGTAATTCTTACAAGTGACAGCCCTGTCTTCTAGTCCTAACACTCTGTCCTCACACTGATCACTTCTCCTGGTTATATTTTTAATAGAATTTTGAATCTCCTTTGGTACAGTAATAAAGTCAGAATCAATTATAGCATCAAATACTGAGTATTGAAAAACTAAAGATCAATAATGTACCACCCCTGATCATAAAAAGAGAACTATAATTATAATATTAACACTAAAACTAAAGAAATATTGATCTGTTGTTGACCTATAGTAAATATCTACTAAATGGAACAACTTTACCTAACCATAGAACAGTAATCAACAGCAATAGCATAAAGTTATAAGCTATGTAGACATTCATAAAGCTTAGTAGTTATACTAGTAAAAGTGGAGGTGGAAGGGAACTAGAAAATTTAAATAACGAGAACTTATGAATTTAATCAATGGAATATGAGGAGGAGAGAAAAGTAAAACAGGGGTTCTAATTGAGGAGTAAAAGAAAATTAATATTGTTAGAGAACAATAACAGGAAAGAACAAACAAGAAAAAGAAGAAAAAGATAACCAGAAAGCAAAATATAGGAAGTGCACGAAAGATAAGAAAAAAGTTGAAAGAGGAAAAGAGAAAAAGGAAGAAAAGTGACTATAAAAGGGGAAAAAGGGCGTAAAGCACCTAAACCAACCAAAAAAAAAAAAAAAAAAAAATCCCGATGAAGGAAAGGAAATGTGTTGTTGAGTGAGTCATTTCATTCCAGGATCCAACCAGGCATGATTTTCTCCACCTAGCTTTAGGGGCTATGAGATTTTGAGGGGCCCTCCCTTCACCAGAGCTCCGTCTGTCTGTTCACCCGATACTGTGTTTACCATCCAAGCCAATGTGTGTCTTTGCTCCCATTAGTAGATGGAAAGGATTAGCCTTCTTGTCTCTGCTGTACGTAGGCTGCAGAGCAGGGGTTCAAGTGGACTGTTGGACTTGATATTGACAGTCATGGGGTCTGAGTCATCCCTTTTGTCCCAGAGCATTTTCCTCATCCACTGTCAGTCATTTGCATAGTTGTCACCTCAGCTACCTGTGGCAAGGGGAAGCACAATGTAGAGGCGGCATGGGGCTGATAGAGCTGATGGAGTGTCTCAACTTGTGTCAGGGTGGGGGTACTCCAGCATCCTGTGTGGGCTGGCTTCCCCACGTTGGGAGAAGGGGGCCACAGGTCTAGATCTGGCCTACTTGCTAGTGGTGGGGGAGGGGCACCACACATCTAGGATTTGACATTTAAGTTGAAATTGTAGTGGTGGGGGATTCAACACCTCAAAGAAGAGTATTCCAGGCAGGAGACATACAAATCTCAAAAGTCCAAAGCAGTTTTTTTTTCCTGAAACCTTAGGCTTGGTAATTTATCATTATAAACTTTTGAGGAGAATTTTAGGATTTTTTTCTTCTCTGCAATATGTCTCAATGGAACAACTTTTTAATTGATGGTGTGAAAATATTTACTGGATAATTCATAAGGATCTGGCTACCTCTGATGGAGATTTTCTTTGATCACTTTTCTATTTCATAGTTACCGATTACTAGTCAACTCCCAGCTTTTCAACCTCTCAGAATAACCATATAAATACTTGTTTGAAACAAATAGGAATTTAAAATTTTTTCACTCAGATTTTCAAATTATTTTCATCATGAATAGAATATTTCTCAAGATTTTTATTGTACTCTCTGTGATTGTTAATGCTTTGTCATTATTTTTGACAAATAATTTTCCTCTGAATATATTTCCAAAGTTTGTTCCTTTTTTGTTAGTATTTAACTAAGTATCAGAATGAGTCGTAATTTTATTTCTCCATCTTTCCTTTTTAAATCTTTAAGTAATACCTTCTTGTACTGTTTTCAACATCGTAATGTAACTAAAACATAACTAATAAATTATTTGTCTTATAAATGTCCTTATGATACCATCTCATGAGTTTTGATTTTAATATTATAGAATTCAAAAGTTCTGTCTTCCCTTTGATCCACTGTTATTTCACCAAATATTGAAAATTCACATCATTTTTTTTTCACATAGCATATTTGAGTCACTATTTAACTTTTTTTGTTTCTGTGTTTCTTGGACATATAGTTTGCAGAATTTTTCCCAGTTGCTTGTAACAAATGTATTTTTAGATAAAATTCCAGTTTGTATAATTATATGTACTTTTATTTATATTCATAATTATATTAACTGAGATTTAGTGGCAATTTCTTCATGAACTATTTGCCTCATATTTTTTCCAGCCATTAATTCTTTTTTTTCTTTTTTTTCTTTTTGGTATCAGGGATCGAACTAGGATCCTTGTCCTTGTGGAGCAGGCAGTGAAACCACTGAGCTAAATCCCTGGCCCTATTCATTCATTTTTAAAGAGATATTTATTAAGTCCTTACCTATCTTTAGTCATCATTCCAAGAAATTAGAAGAAAATTACAAGTAAAATAAAGTGAAGTCCTTGGCTGTATGTAGCACTATAAATGTAATTTATAGCCTAGAAAAAAATGAAAAAATTATAATTAACTAGAAATATACATAGTCATCTGCAGTACTAGTCCACAAACACGAACATTTAACAAATCAGTTTATTCATTTTCAGTTTTTCTTAATGAAGTCTAAAAATTAAAAAAAAATTTCACTCACCTTTCAAATATAACTAGCCAGACTCTGAAGACAATTATATTTTATTTTGAGAGTTTTAAGGTGGGTCATGCAAGAAACCTAAACTATTTGAACTAATGTCCTCAACCATTTTGAAACTGGAAATAAGCCAGGCATTCTTTGTTGCATGTTTTCCATTAGCTGTTATTTAATGGAGAACATTTCAGATGTCTCTTTTTGCATTGCTGTCGATTTTCTTTTTTTCAATTTCAGCAGAGTGGCTCATAAATAAACATGTTCACGGCTCAGGTTAGGAGTGACAGTTTATTCCTACTTCTTTGATGGATTGTACAAGATATCTACAGTTCTCTTCTCTAACTAAACATCCATGCATGGACTGTAAAATTAATCATAACATGGCAGGATGCCTAAGAATTTGGAACTGATTCCCTTTTGGTGACTCACAGTGTCAAAGTGAAACTTTGATTTTAGTAACCATAATTAACATAACCTACTTTTTGCAGATTTACTCTTTAACTTCTATACACACTGGCCTAATTTGAATCTCTGCTGCTCTGAAACACATGGTCATATATGCTCAGCTGTCTTTAAGTTCTATTTGATTAGAAAGTGAACATCATCCTTTGGTCATTGAATCATTATTAAGGCTTTTTCACAGAAACTTATGATATTTTTCACATATTTGCTGATGACCTTGATGTCTATGTACACAGGCAGGGCTGCATCATTACAGATTGGCATCCAACTGTGGCAATGCTCTTCTGTGAACCCCAGCTGCTCTGCACCTTGAGAACCAGCTTCACCCTAATTGCAGGGGAAATGGGAGGGGAAGAGAAGGCTGTGTGTGTATATCACCAGTGCCCAGTACAAGGGGATATCACACTTGTTCAAATGTTTATTCTCTCTTTTTATTCTTCCAGCTGAGCCCTTTCAACTCACTGTGAAGAAGCTGGTGCTTGCTTAAGATCTGAAGGTCATGAATTCTGTTGCACTGGCAAGTTTCATGGATGTGATTAACAGATGACTATGATGTCTGTATTCTTTGTATATATGGTCATAGATCATTACACATCACTTCCATTAACATCTGCTTCTGTCTTTCAACAGTAATGTATGTGAGCCAATGGAATGTCTTAACAGAGAAAAGGTAACAAATTTATCAGCCCAGTTCTACAAGGGTATGTGGTGTGATCAAAATATACAGTGAGTGTTAAATTAAAAAAAAAATTATTGCAGTGAAAGGCACATTCCCATTTATGTTCCTCAAAGAAGTCCCCCTCAGTCCATGCACACTTATTCAATTATTCTTGCCCCTTTCTGAAGTAGTCCTGCAAGTCCACTTTCTTGAGTGTCTTATTTGTGCTTTTTTGCTGCCTCAATGTCTGAAACAGTTCAAAACATTTACCTTTCATGGTCATTTTCACTTTGGGGAAGTGACCGGAGTCAAATAGTGCCAGATATAGTGAATAAGGTGGATGCAACCATGAAGTAATTTTTTATTTGACAGAAATTGCAGCAAATGTTTGATCAACTGTGGTTGATTATAAAATATGATAAATGTTTAAATTTGAAACTTTATTATAGGAAAAGACACATTGTCATTAATACTCATAAAATGCTCAAAATACTTCCCATAACTTCCATGACACTTATCCCATTTGTTCTTGGCAATGCATGTTTCACTGTAATAATTTTTAAAAATTTAAACATTGAGCATATCTTATGATCCTTTTTGTATTTGCACAGATATCTCAAGAAGTCTATACATTATGTAATCATCGTAAGAAAAAATTTCTTCTTGTATACTACATGAAAAACGCAGCTGAGAGTCAAGGTTTTAGCTCAGTGATTCTATCGCCTGCCTCATAAGTGCAAGGTCCCGAGTTGGATCTCCGGTACCAAAACAAAAACAAAAAACAAAAAAACCCGCAGCTGAATGAGGGAATAAAAATATTAGAATACACTTGCTTTTGAGCCTACTAATTCTGCCTTCATAATATCTCTCTTTCCCTTTCCTCATGTCCTATCACGTATCTTTCACTGATAGTCCTGGACTGTTGTATTGTCTCTTACTAATATCTTGTCTTTAATGTGGTGATAGGTGTCTGTGTCACTGTAAGTTTGTTCTAAGCACCTTTTGTTTTCATCAAAATTTATTAACATCCCTCTTATTTACATGAAAATCTCAAACTCTTTAATGTAGTCTCTAAGATCTTAATGATATGAGCTTCTTATTTATTTCATTTTATAATTTGTAACAGCCACACCTCACATACTCTCTCCTGTCAAGTATTTCCCACTGTGTTTGAGAATGTTGCATTGCCAATACTTAGAGTATGGAATATAACAAGGTAACAATTTTAACACTCAGCTTGTACAAAGCATTTTTGAATATTAAATTTGAAGTCTCTGCTTTAACAACCACTAACTGCTGGATGATGAAACAATAATGGAAATTTCCTTCACAGAGATTGAGGCAATGTCTATGAATGAACCTTGCAGTGATACTAATGGTAGCAAGCTTTTCCAGCTATTGGCTCTTAACCATGTTCTTTATGCCAATTTTTCAATTAGGTTACATCAGTATTTTTTTTTTTTACATCAGTATTTTTTATTATTACTTTTTATGATTATTAATGATTTTTTTTGGTACTGGGGATTGAGCTTGGGTCCTTGCACTTGTGCAGCAGGCAGGAAAACCACTGAGCTAAATCCCCAGCCCTTATGATTATTAATGTTATTGAAAATTTTGCTCTACTTGATTGTACAAGATAATTATATTTATCATTACCTAATAAATTATTTTGTTTTTATACTCCCAATCAAAAGTGTAAAGCTGCTAGAAAGGAATCCTCTTATATTTATTATT